>NC_061110.1:80224215-80254215 GCF_015104395.2 Macrobrachium nipponense | reverse complement strand
ATATGATCGAACATGTAAAACATATTGTCACATCTGTCGACGCCATTAAATTTCAGATCATAATACTGGACGGTGGGTATTTTGGGAGAAGGAATAATGGGTCTTGAAGAAATTTACAGCGTGACAAAAAAAACACACACTCACACAAAAAAACACGTGGTTAATACACCGATATGGAAAAATTGGCAAAAGGAAAATGAAAGTATAGGTTAACAAGACAGGGACAGACTTCACAACACTTTAGATATTCCAGAAATGAGGCCGCGGTTCTGACTTGATTGTCAAAGGTGTTGTGGTTCGAGATTTCCTTTTGATATGGCAGATGTTGGAGAGCTTTCGAACTCTCGTCGTCATGTTGTTTTATTTTTGTGGTTGTTTGATTTTAGATATTGAATAAGTGATGAACGTATGGGGAAAACAGGAGGTTGGCAGAGATGTAGAGTCTTGCTGAAGATGTAATTTTGCTTTTAGAAGTAGATAAGTATGTAGATTCTACCTTGAAAGGCAAGTTTACTCAAGGAGGTAAGTAAACATGCAGATTCTACCTTAAAAAGCAAGTTAGCAAATTAAACGGCCAGAGAAGGATGTGAATGAAGGTGAATACTATTTCAGGCAGAGGAAAGCGCTTCGTCATTTTGGAAATCACTAAAACGTCACGGCTATCACAGAACGAGAAAGCGAGAAGCAAAGAGAACGCGAAATGAACTCCTAAGTAAATTAAAGGGGAGAGAAAAATGGCCAAGCGCTAAAAGAGGGGAAATAGGAAAACCTACATGAAAGGGGAAGCATCAAAGGATAAAAATGCATAACCAACTAAGCATGCAAAGCGACTCGGGTGACGGTGACTGGTGGGCAGCCCGGTTTTGGTGTGGGGGTGGGGGTAGGGGTTTGGGCAGGGGGGGGGGGGAAGGGGATGAGTGAGGCACAAATCGGATCTCGACAGAGTGGACGAGAAGGGGCACACGAGCTGAGAGTATCCCCTGCTATAATCTACGTGGAAATCTACAGGTACAAATATCTTTTTGTTTGGGTGCCAGTACACTGAATAAGAACAAACGCACAGATATATATATATATATATATATATATATATATATATATATATATATATATACATATTTATATATATATATTATATATATAGGATCTGCAAGTCACTTTTTACAAGTTGCGTATGGAATTGTAATGGCCACAATGCCCTCTTCTCGAATTCTTCGCACTTTTTGTATGCGATTGTGGTGACAAGTGTATCCAGAAAGTGCAAAGAATTTGAAAAGATAAGTTGATATATATATATATGTATATATATAGTATATATATATATATATATATATATATATATATATATATATATATATATTATATTCATACATACATACATTCAAAGAAGCTTCTTTTTATATTTCTCCTTTCACTTGCCTCAAAAGCGACAGGTCAGGAGGTCGATTCCCCGGAGTGGGGAAACATTTCAGGTGGTTCTGTTAATAAACCATTGCCACTGTTGACCTCATCAGTGAACTTGGTGCTGGCTGTAGTCGACAGCATTTTAGATGGGAGGGTGAGCGAGTGGCTTCAACTCAAAATAATTGTTAGTAACCGACAACCAACAACTTTGCAGTCTTTGCAGTCTAAAGTTGAAGGACGTACATATGTGTGTGTATATATTTATATATGTATTATGCAGGTATAATATGTATATAATATAAAAGTACTGTGTCGTACTTCCCAGAAATGTAAGGCAAGTTCCACAATGAAGTACATGTTACAAAAAAAGTGTATTAAAAGATTTATGGTCAAATCTTGTAGCTTCCGTACAGCTGCTGTTGGACGAAAGCTATATGTTTTGTACAAATATATTTGTAATACACTACGTATGTTTTGTAGCAGGTATTTCATTGTATGTATAAGTAAAGGTAATGCCACGGAGGGAAATGAAAAAATCGAGAACTTCCGAGATCTTTCAGTCTTACCGAACCTTTACTGATTAAGTAAAGGGTCGTTAAGATCGAAAGATCTCGGCAGTTCTCGTTTTCATTTTCCTCCGTGCCATTACCTTTATATATATATATATATGATATATCATATAAATATATATATATATATATGAATATCATATATATATATATATATATATATATATAGTCCCTTTTTTGTCAAAGCGTCGAATATGAATTTTTCTATTTTTGAATCATCTGCACCGACGGTGGTAATATAATTAACTTCTTGTATCATCTAAGTCTCAAGTGTGTCTCTCTCACCTTAACATCCTGAATGGGGAGAGAGACAGACTTCATAACTTCGCTGAAACAAGAAATCAATGGTAAAATGCATCTCTCTCTCTCTTCTCTTGCTCTCTCTCGCCTCTCTCTCTCTCTCTCTCTCTCTCTTCTCTCCTCTCACTCTCTCTCTCTCTCTTCTAATCTCTCTCTCTCTCTCGTCTCTATCTCTATATATATATATTATATATATTTATATATAATATATATTATAGATATATATATATATATATATCTTAATATATGATGATTCGACATTTTCTGCTCAAGCAAGTGGCTCCAAAGGCTGTTGATCTTTTGCGTCTATCTTGTTATTTTTTTTGTTTTTTTTTTTGCGCGGGGGGAGAGAAGGATGCTACTACCTAGCAACCCACTACTGATGACCAGGTAGCGGGAACTTTTATTTTATATATATATATTATATATTATATATATATATATATATATATAATATATATATATATATATATATATGTATATATATATATATATGTGTGTGTGTGTGTGTGTGTGTGCGTGTGTGTGTGTAAGTCTTTAAGTGAGAGTGTGCAATTTTATAGTTATAAAATGCATTTTTGTTCCGAACACTGCAGTAAGAAACATCGTGGAACGTGAATACTGTTGTTATGTATATTTGTTATGTCTGTGTATTTCCGTGGTCAGAAAAACGCACCCGTAGACATTTAGTTGCTACACCATTGAAATCGTTGGATACGTTTTTCATTTTGCATCAAGAACATTTAGCGGTGTTGCAAATAATCTCCCCTTTAAGGTACCTCGAACAGTTTTGCTTTAACACTGTTGTCGTGCCCTGTTTGTGTTATGATGGCCAGTTCATTGTAAACAGATTCTAACATCCTTCCATTTGCCGCAATGCGCTGTACGCGTACATAGAACATTTTCATCAGAGTCGTTGTTGGGGATTTAGACTGTTCGTTTTATCATATTTCTAATCCTATCGCTGTCGACTGTTTAGAGTCAACACGTGAAAATATGCAGATTTTATTTCAGTTTAAACGGAACGGTGCCATAAGCGGGTCATATCTGGGAGCTGGGGTCGTTTGCTTATATTTGGACAAAAATGGGATTATCGCCGCAGCCACTTTTCAAAGAGGGTTAAATGGAGGTAATGATAGCGTTATTTAACCGACAGGAACACGGATTTGACCCAGTAAACCACGGGGTTGTTTAATTATTCATAATCAAATCGTGTTTCTCTCTTTCGTAATATTGATTAATCTCGTGTTGACGTTAATTGTAGAATTTACCAATACTTTTTCATGTTTTCGCTAATTATTGCTGAAGAGGAAATTGTGTTTATATTGAGAAATATATTCATACAACCACTCAGCATCCCTCTCGAATAATGGAAATAGTAGTTTAATTGATTAATTACATCAAAGAATCATAAATAATATTTGTCAGTATACTAGATGTTATTAGTTTCCTCTGGCACATCTGTTGGTCGTTTCTGAATTGGCTGTGGTTCAAATCCTGGACGGGGCAGAAGCACATGAAATGTGATTTCCCTTGACGTACGTTTTTCCTGAAGTATTGGGAATTAGACGATTTGATGTTTAATATTTGCAAAAAATAAAAAAGGTACGGTTTATTATATATTATATAAAAAAATAATATATTATATATTTATATATATATATATATATATATATGTATATATATGTGTGTGTGTGTGTGTGTGTGTGTGCGCGCGCGCGCATGGTTGTGTATGGTGAGTTTTTTGTTTGATTGTTTGTTTGCACTCGTTCTGTATGTCGTTTATATATAACATGCATACCACGCTTTTATTTCTTTTCTTGTCGCGTATTTGATGCAAACACACTCGACATTTACTCTTTGGAAATCTCTCGCACTATTTGTACATTCTTTTGTGATAAACTGATCGAATCGGCTGGAACTGAAAAGTAAGCAAATATTCGTTTGCTTTGTTTTTAAATAATATAAACAAAAAAAGAATTTTTGGAAAAGCAAAGTTGTTTTATTTGCTTCTGTTGTAATCAATTCCTTTTGACAATGTTTTTTTCAATTTCAGTTACTAAATTTGGTTTGCATGTCTGTCCGTCTGTCGGGACATTTTGATGTTCATTTACACAAGTTTATAGTTTTTACAACAAATTATCTTTGGTTTCACAGTAATCTCTCTTTACATGTCGGACGATTCCTTCGTATTCTATCGCATAGTCTTTTATAAAGTTGGTAAAAATATTCCGGTTTCTAGGTTATGTCTTTTGATTTTATGTGTAAGCATATTTTGTTGCAGTTACGTAGTCCTGTATAAAGTATTCTAAGTAATGTACATGCTTTTCAAAGAACAGAATATTTCGTATTTCACAGTATTGTAATTCCGACAAAGCGTCCATACTTGCGTGTATTTTAATATATTCAAAAAGAGGAGGTTTTATACTTCAAAATAAAATGAACGACTTATATTTGCATAGATGAATTTGTCACAGTACATGCATACATGTGTACTTGCTCGGGAGAAAATATAGTTTTAAAAAGACTTTATCGGCTTTGAAACACCATGTCTCCGTCTTTTGTTTTATTTCATTTTTCGTAAACGATCAGCGACTGTCAGTTATGTCTAAACCATTTTCCAGGATACGAGGCAAATTCATTTTTGAGATTCATCCGCGTAGCTTTTCTCTAAAACTGTTTTTGCTGGAATTTAAAACTTGCTTCGTCATTGATTAATTTGGGGTCGATGTTTTCTTCTTTCTGGTTTTGTTTTTAATTGATTTCTACATCGTGGGACGATGATGTTATAAACTTAGAAAGCATTTGACTTGACGTAAGGTTTGCATAATCCTGAGTAATGACACAAGAAATCAGAAAATAAGCAAATGTTGTGCAGTGCACAATAACAGATGCAATTCCGTTAATTAAAAAGTAGGAAAACAATTCCAGAAGTGTTATTTAGACAGTAGAAATATGGGAGATTTTTTTTATAGAGCTTTCCTTACTTGGTTTTTCAAGGACGAAGGATCTGTAATTACGTAACGACGATCGGAGAGGATTGCATCAGGCGAATCTGGATCAGTGAGAGATGATTAGTTTTTTTCACTAGGATGGTAAGTCATAGATAAACAAGGATTGATAGATGATGATGTTCTTCACTGGGACACACGAACACACACGCACACACCAGGTATCCAGCAGTTACATTTACACAGAATCAGTTTTACAATGGTTCTTATGGAAAATGCTACATTGGCTACTTTGATTTTTCAAGTACTTTTCATATATATTGCCAAGGGAAATACATAGACCTTAATCCTATTCCCACCATAACTCTCGTTTATCCAGTGCATGCTGCACTGCTATAGATAGCTTGTAAATTATTAACCTACGAATTTAAATTTATCATGCTGATATTCCGACAGAGGACAATGCACTGTCTACCGTTGAAGGTACAACAGACAAACTGCGCTTTTGGCGTTTGCTAATGTGGCATTTATGTGCCGCTTCACTAATTCATCTTTGAATGGACCCTTTAGAAATAAACCATTATTGAGCGGATGTGCCTGACTTAATAATCATGTATATTCTGCGAACCATGTGTGTGTTGTACAAGGAACAAAACACGGTAGGAAATGCGTGTCAATTGTACTGCATAATGGTTAGTAAAAAGGAACGCTGTCTTATCCTACTTGTCTATCCTATATAAAAACATATAAGGATAGGATAGGTTTGAGTGTAATGACTGGTACTAGACAATGACGACAATATCAGAGATAAGTGGCTCTGCCCTATTGTAGTATTGACAGAGCGCACGCATTATTGAATTGATGTAAAGAAATGCAGAGTGAGATATTTATGATGACTGACGATATTGAGCTGTGAGATAACGGAATTTCTGAGTGAGGTACAAATATTGCAGAACTTCATAGGGTGTGGGATAAGACAAATGACGACACTGAATATGCCCCAGGTCTTTTACTTCAAGATTTGGATCATCTCACGAAGTTTGGATTGATATCAGTTACTATAAGAAATTTGGACAGGTCCTTATATAATTAGGGAAATAATGCAGTTAAACCCTAGATAAAGAATTCATTAGTAATAATGAAGAAAAGGGATGTTACCAGTTCTCTTAAAGATATCCCAACTGATGATACGAGATCTTCATCTGATGGTAATGATGATGTTATTTTTGCCGATTCGCGCTGGAAAGGTGATGCAGCGACCAGGACATCTCACCTGGCAGAAGGTGCTGAAACAATAAAGAGTGGGAAAAAAGAAAGAAAAGAATCAGAGTTAGTAATGTTTATTGTGAGGAATGTACCTGATGCCTTAGCTGACAAATTTGTTACCTGTAGTCAACCCGACATGTAAAGAAGATAGGCTTGTTATTTGAAACACTTGCTGTAGAATGGACCACCCAATTATTCTGAAATGTGCTTCTGATATTTGAAAGGCTACTGATGGCAATTGTGACGATGGTAGGTTACCAGAAGAAACAAATGGTTCGCAGTAACTTAACATGTGGTAACCTGTTACAACTGTCAGGAGGAATGCAATTTCCAAAGTAGTGATAGAGTCTGCAGGCACTATGCTGGTAATTATATACCAAAAAATGCAAAAAAATGCATTTCAAATAAGTTCAAATGTATACAAGCTTTATGAGACGGAAAACAACAAGGTACGGAGCACTGGTTGTAGTCGAAATATTGCAAGGCTTTGGAGAGGGAAATTAGAATAGCATCTAATATTGATCGTGGACATAAATGTCAAGGTCTTGGTAAAGAAAGACTGCATATTAGAGAGTTGAATGATGTCTAGGAGTCTGCTGATATGTTAGCTAGTGCTGACACTTGGCTTAATGACGGTGATACCGCCAATATATTTGAAAGACCCTTCTTACTCGTACTTTTTTTCATATTCAGAGAGTGGTTGGTAGAAGGATGTAGATATGGTGGGTTAATTGTGTTCTCAGCACCTATTCCCATCTCAAGATTCTGAACAGGAATCGGGTAACTGGTTTTGAATATACTGAGGTAAACTTCAAGCACTTTGATCACAGAATCTTTTTTTTATTGTTATTTACAGTCCTCCACGTCAAGGGTAAATGGATTAATAACGAAATTTGGTATGATAAAGGAATTCGATATACTTCTGGAAATGATTGAGGTGGAATCGATAAAAGTCCGTATGTATATGGGGATTGAGGTGGATGACCTGGCAAGTCTTAATGCAGTCCAGATGAGTTATTGGAATGACATCAATTGGTTAATGGTATTTTATGTGCAACAACCTCGACTGGTGATATATTAGATCTAGTTTTAAGTGACCTCATTACTGAGCCCACTAATTTACAGTGTTCCATTACCAAGACCTTGACATTTATATCCACTATCAATAATGGCAGCTATTCTAATCTCCGCATCCAAAACTTTTCGGTTTCTATAATTCGTCCATTGTTCGGTACCGTTCTTTTCTGTCTCATTTAGCTTATACGGAGTTTATGAAATGTAGAATACCTTCCTTGAGAAACAATATAATAAAGAAAATAAGTTTACTAAAATGTCATTCTTCTCTCTTTATGTTTTCATTATTGAGGTGAATCGGAAAATAAATGAAAATATAAATATTCTTTTTTATCTTGGCAACTTACATGAACTGAGAGCAGAGTGCGGGAATAAAAGTAAGCATTATAGCCTGTATCCATTGATGGAAAAATGTATTATCGTTTATTACTGGTCAGCTTAGTTCACTGATGAGATTTCGAAACAAAAAAGGGAAATTGCATAGAAATATTACACAATAGGAATGAATGGTTACAATTACTTGATAAGGAAGACTACTCAATATTATAATCAACCTCTTGAGGGTTTCGTTGGTAATGTCAAGGGGGAAAGATATTTAATATTTAATGGTTTTCGTAA
Organism: Macrobrachium nipponense; assembly: GCF_015104395.2. NCBI lineage: Eukaryota > Metazoa > Arthropoda > Malacostraca > Decapoda > Palaemonidae > Macrobrachium > Macrobrachium nipponense. Next base: position 80,246,033 of record NC_061110.1, on the reverse strand, counting down.
TCAATAACAGTGATATTTTTCTTGATATACCGAATGAGATTACATTACCTTTCTTGATATACCGAATGAGATTACATTACCACTGAAATTAATACCGTAAGAAGGAGTGCCTCAGTGGCGTGGTCGGTTTGGTCTTGGCCTGCCACCTCGGTTCGATTCTCGGGCTTTCCATTTAGGGGTCAGAGATGTGTATTTCTGGTGATAGAAGTTCACTCTCGACGTGGTTCGGAAGTCACGTTAGGCCTTTGGTCCCGTTGCTGAATAACCACTGGTTCCATGCAACGTAAAAACACCATACAAACAAAACCGAAAGAAAACAATCGAGATTTAAACTTATAAATAAATATTATGTAATTGAGTATTTTAAAAGGGAAAGAAAACGAACTCTACAATCGATCCGAATCTAATATCTGAATTTGATGTAGCGGGAAATTTTCCAGTCGTTATTGATGTAATGATGAAAGTAATTAGCACAAGTGCTTCTGAGAGTAAGTTTCATTTCCGAAAATTACTATTATTCAGCCAGTTCTGAAAGGTGTGCTTTATTTTTAGAATCCAAGTTCTTGCAGACCTGCTAGAATATGACTCTTGAAAATAATAAATACTTTATTAGATAATAGTCACTTTATAGACAGAAGTTTTCTACGGGGACTGCTTTTTGGTCTTTTGTAAATGATCTGATGTAAGTGGTGGCCTTTGTTAGTGCGGCTTATGATAGTTTTGTATGAATTGCTTTTACATGATTTACGATCAGTTGGAACTCTTGACAAAGCCTTTTAATATTTGGAAGAACACTTGCATGACAGTAAATACTGTGTTCAGATTAGGAAATCATATATAGCTTACGAAGCATTAAGAGGAGTACCCAAAGGAAATGTATTAGGTCCACTCCTGATATATATATATATATATATATATATATATATATATATATATATATATATATTATATATATATATGACTGGTAAAAATGTTCTGTAACAACAGAATTCCATCTAATAAAAGGAGCCCATAAAAACACCAAAATATATTTTGAGAAAAAGTACTATATTTCAGAGACTGCTGTCTCCCCTCTTCAGGTAGATGAATGAGAAAAGTTTACAGAAAAGGTGGTATTTATACCAAGAGGTCCATCCACAAACAAGCCATTTTAAGTCACCCCTGCTGATAATCTTCCTTTAATCTTCTTAAGGGTTGGTTGAATGAAGACGTTGTCGATCGTGTCTGAAATCCATGCTCCTTTTGAGATGTTTATTACCTGCCTCTTTTTATTTTTTAAGGCCGATTCCATCATTTGACTCTTGTACCGGCAGTTGCTGCTATAAATTACACGTGACAAATTCCAGTTTATTCTATGGTTATGTTCATTTATATGGTTGAAAATAGCCGAGTTCTGTTGTCCATACCTAACTGACCGTTTGTGTTGTATTAATCTCTGGGAAGGGATTTACCTGTAAATCCGATGTAAGATTGGTCACAGTCCTGGCATGGGATTTCGTATACCCAGAGTCCTTTGGAGATGTCTTTTGTTGGACGTTAATCAGGGATTTGGCTAAGGTGTTTGGGTAAGTAAATACAAAAGGGTTCGATTTTCCCAGGGGGTTGGTTATTCTCTTAATCGTGTCCAGGTGGGGAATTATTATTTTATTGTTGGGTGTATCTTTGGTCTTGTCTTTAGGGGGTCGGTAGAAAATTACGTTTGCTTTGTGAATTGCTTTCTCAAAATCAACCAGCTCCTTAGCGACACAAACACATACGAAAAACTGACGAAAAATCCCCTCCAAAACGTTCCCACAGAATTTTTTCGGAAAGTAAGATTAATTGGCAAAGACAAAAAGAATATTGAACTATTAGAGAAATTTAAAGTAATTAATCCTAAATTACCCTATTTTTATGGCCTTCCCAAAACAAAGTTTTCGTACTTTAAAGAAAAATGTATAAATAACACCCCCCCCCCCCTCTCTCTCTCTCTCTCTCTCTTTCTCTCTCTCTCTCTCTCTGCATGCATACTTTGGCAGTCTTGTTTGAAAACACTTGGATACATAAAGACATGCATATAAAATGCACTCATGCCTTTTCCATGCATACATTATATGGACAAACTTTCATAATGACATATATTTACACTTCAATGTGGATATCCATTCATATTCATATGAATGCAACATAAATATGTCACCTATTTGTACTTACATTCTTATATGTACGTTGACAAACGTTAAAAAATAAATGCATTCTTACACATTCGCACAGTTATGCTTGCCTATGTACATGTAAGGACAATTGTTTATACATTTATTCATCCTCAGAAACATGCATTCGTTCATACATGCATACATACATACACAACTGATTGAAGACTGCAAGCACTGATTGGGTCTATAATGGCACAGAAAATCAGAAGGGGATATGGAAGGAAGAGCTAGAGAACCCTGAAGGCGACGTCCATGGAGAGAAACGAGAGCCCAAATCACAAGGCAAGCGTGCACATTCCTTTCCTTGTGCACAATGGGATTTGTATCCGAAATGCGCCGTATGGTATAGAGATGAAACGAGATCTGCCTCGTATGAAAAGGGTGCTAATGGATTTACGCCCGAGGTGATGACAGACGTGCCCCTTGAAAAGAGGGCAGGTTAAACATTTTAGGGAATGGTAAAGAAGGCAGAAGGTCCATGTTCAGGATTGGTCAGACCAGTTCAGTTGACCTATGAGTCTGTCTTAAAAAACAATAGCTGAGTTAAAGCAACATTGTTTTTTTTACTTGGTTATTGTTAATTGAGTTTATCAGTAACGCGGTTCATTTCCCATAAAGATTAATCAAACCTTTTTGCTAATTCAAAAGATATTCTCATCACTTTGTAAGCATCTCTCTCGATAGCTGACCTCTGTAAATTGTCTCTGTAATCTGAATAGTCATGTAAATAAATATTTAAATTTAGTTTTAGTTAATGACTGATATATCATTGGACATGAAACCGATTTATATTTTATTTTATGTTACGCCATGGTACTTTTTTGCATCAATCAATCAATCTTCCAAGAGCATTTTTTAATCATTGGTGATTTGTTGTGCATTTTATTCCACTGACTTCCTTGTGTTTCAGTTACTTTTTTTTAAATAAAAGATATGTTTTTTACGTTTGATCGGGGCTTTATCATCAATGTCATCCCCATTTTTAATATAAATTGTAGGCTAAATTCGTTGGCCTTATCTGAGTTTATTTAAATGGAAGTCATTTCTGATTTATCATTTTAGAAATCTTCAACGATATCTTATTTTACCCATCCCAGCGGCAAAGTAATTTTCCACCTCAGTTCTCCTTTGTCCGTTTTTAGTGTTGTATTATGATTTGATTTGATTTTTGTATATTATTTAAATGTTCACATATATACGTATATATGCATATGCCTTAATGTTGCATATTTACACTTCAATGTGGATATTCAATCATATTTATATGTATACAACATAAATATAAATATGCCTTTATATTCTATGTATATTATAGTATATAAATCTGGTACAATATTGATTAATGGTTTCCATTTTAGTTGCCAATTAAATATTCTCAATTACAGGTCAGTCAAGGCCTCTTTCATAAATATGTTTTTCATTAGGCTCGACAGCAGTCTTACGATCACAAATCTCAGGAAAACTCATCAATCGTTGTCCGTTTCTTCCTCCCGCATAGGCTTTCCATCAGCGACCGAGGGATATACAGATGTCGCGTGGATTTCATGAGAGCCCAGTCGAGGACGGTGGGAGCCGAACTACGGGTCGTGGCACCCGTAGATTCGCTCATCATCACGGATGGCGAGGGCCAGCCCGTGCCACCGGTCCTGTCCCCCATCGCCGAAGGAGGGACACTCAACATCACTTGCACTGCCAAAGGGGGTGAGTACTCTATACTTATTTTCCAGGCCCGTTTTGTACCCAGACTCCCGATGGTGTCGAAAAATTAAGGTAGTCGGTGTCATTTGGCAACGAATAACTTCAGTAATGTTTATCGTGAATACACAATAGTTACTCGGTGTTGTTTAGGAACTAATGATTACGCAGAATTATGATAATGATGACTATGGTAATAACCACCTTGTAAATCATTTTTATCGTAATAGATGATTTTATGATGATTTTGATTCTCAGAGCGAGATGATAAAGAGTTAAGAATATATATATATATATATATATATAATATATATATATATATATATATATATATATATATATACATATATATATGAGCACAAATAAATATTGAACTTATCTTTGATTATATATAATACCCGTACAATTTTTTTTAAAGTTAACTTCTCGTCATATATATAATATATATATATATATATATATATAATATATATATATATATATATATATATATATATATATATGAGCACAAATGAAATTGTTCAATAATTTTTAATTTTTCCAATATCGCTGCAAATGACATTTTCAACCGATGCATTTCCATCTCGTGCTTTATACGTCGTTTTCAATCTGGTGCCAAAACGCTGAATATTCCATCAATATGTTTCATATTGTTTTAACTGTGATAGTGCCACATAACGGGGTTTTGCTCTGAGCTCCTTATTGGTTTGTTATTTTTCCCCGTTTCCCGAAAAATCTAGGGGAAAGGCAGGCGCGTCCTGCATTGTGCTCTTGATCCCACTGGGTTTCCATCAGAATTCCAGATATTCGTTTTTCCCTTCAGATTTGTAGAACAATATTTCCGCCCATAACCCTACCCCCCCACCCCGTCCCACCTCCAGCATCCGACGACCCTTCTCTTTAATATCCATCCTCTTCAAATACATTTATTCATCGCTTTTCCCCTTCATTTTTTCCGCCTTTCAAGAGGCTCGCCCGAATCCACATTATTCAAATCCTCTTCCCATTTTAATCCCCTCTTTTCCTCTCCCTTCCCCTACCCATATCACCACCCCCAACCCCCTCTCCCCTCCCCTTCTCCCCTCCCTCCCCTCCCCTTCCATCCCCTCCCCTCCCAGGAATTTTTCGTATGCACGAATCACATGAGCTTTTAAGAGGTGTGATGCTGACAAAAGAAAGGTTTGTTTAGAATGAGAGGATGGGTAATCGAGTTGGTAGGGGGAGAAGGTAGGAAGGGAGCAGAAAGGGTGGAACAGAGGGAAATGAGGGGGAGGGCTGCCGTTGAGGCTCAGTAAACACCGATCTTGTATATTGTGTGGAAATGACACGAGGGGAAAAAAAAGGAATCAATAATTCAAGTTGCTGTGTCGAGAGCCACCTGACCTCCCCTCTCCAGTCCCCTCTGTTGGCAGCTAGCTGACCCTCCCTCCCATGATCTCTTACCCCTGACCCCCTCCCTCACCCCCTTTGGATTTTTAAACGGGGTGGCACTGGCTAATCATCCTTCCTAACCCTCTGCTTTACTCTCCCTGGGGGAATAGGTCATCCCCAATCCTTCAAGTTAGTCCCTGTTAAACCCTGCTTGCGACATTGCATTCCAGGTTTTCTTTGGAATCACGAACCGGTGCCGGACGTAACTTCCGTGACGTCACATCCGCGATTTAGACGTGTATTCGAAAGATTGGATGAACGCTGCTGCACTTCTGTGAGGTATTTGGATTGCAGAATTCGGAGGGATTAAATTCCCATTTTTTCTACCAAATGATTGGTTGCGAAATTGTCTGGACCCATTCCAAGTCCTCAACCCTCCCCCCGCCCCTCCTCTCTCTCTCTCGCGCTCTCTCTCAATCTCCTCTCTCTCTCTCTCTCTCTCCTTTCAGCGTCGGTATTCATGTACATGATATTTGTTTTTTTTTTCGTCAAGGGCGTAAATATTGCAACATTAGTGAATTTTAAGTCATATTACCAAATTAACCCAAGTAATTAAGTCAGTGTTGCGTGAACCGCAAATGTTCCGCTTAATGTGAACTTGGCAGAATAAGCTTTTGGCCTTTACAATTAACATCAGGATTAGCCATAGGTCAGTGAGTCTCTTTTGTAATTCTTCGCCGAGTCGTAGGGTTATTGTGTATCCAATGTCATTTTTCCATCTCCCTGAAAGATGGTAAATATTTATTAGCAAAACGAAATTACGTTGCTCATTAAAATTCATATCACATTTTATGTTAAAAATGACGAGAATTTCCAGGACACAATCACTTGAGAATTGTCAGTATTCATGTGGATGTCGACGGTAGTTCCAGTTTATATTATTCCTGGTGGTTTGTAAAGATTTTCTCACGAAAATTTCTTTCTGTGATTTCTTTCTGTAGGATTATTAACTCTGGCCAAGAACTTTCGCTAATAATGGAATATTGCGTAAATGGAAGAAAAGGATCAATATGGTTTATTTTAGAGGTTCCTAAATAATGATGTGTTGTGTTTATAATATATATATATATATATATATATATATATATATATATATATATATTATAATATATATTATATGTGTGTGTGTGTGTGTGTGAAGTAGACTGGTAGATAGAGTACCACAAACAACTCTCCTGATGCCACGTCCAATACTACATTTATTCTCTCTCTCTCTCTCTCTCTCTCTCTATATATATATATATATATATATATATTATATATATATATATATATATATATATTTTAGATATATATATCTAAAAATATCTAGTAAAAAACCACATTTCATTAGAAAAGGAAGAAAATATGCATCGATAATGGAACCGTTTTCTTGTCAGTTTCGAGCAAAACTGAAGTTGATACCTTTTAATTGTATCGCTCGACTGAAAACTGTAACGTGTACGACCCGAATGTAATATATATATATATATATATATATATATATACATATATATATATATATATATATATATATATATATATATATATTACATTCGGGTCGTACACGTTACAGTTTCAGTCGAGCGATACAGTTAAAGATATCAACTTCAGTTTTGCTCGAAACTGACAAGAAAACGGTTCCATTATCGATGCATATTTTCTTCCTTTTCTAATGAAATGTGGTTTTTTACTAGATATTTTTAGATTTTTGTCAGTCAGAACATACAGCTCTAAGGTTATTCCCGTGAGTGACATGTTGGTCAGTGATGTCAGGACAGCAGTGAGTGAGAGAAATTCCTGCGTGACTTTATTTAGATGTAGAAGGACTAAATGGGTTTTTTTAAATTTTCGTTGGGTGCAATCTGAATGTAATGAATACTTTGTGTTCAGTTAAATTTATAATGATTCAGTATTGAATCTGGAACTGTGATAAATAAGGGAGTTTGATAGTGCTTTCAGAATTCTAACAGGATTTGGAGTGACAGCAAACATCCATTTATATCAGAAGTTGATGTTCACGTTATCATAGAACATTTATGTGGCAACAATCAGTTCTCAAACAGTTGGCCCTTGTTTACAGGTTACAGTACGGTAAGTCTTAATTGTCAACAATAACTAGTATAGACAAAAGCCTCCCAAGAGTTCATTGTGACTGAAAGACCCAAAGCGAAATAGAGGTTTGAAAAGGAGAAATGATGGGGTTAGACAGGCTCCATGACTGGATTCCGTGGCCTTAACGAGGGCAATCACTCATCCAAGAGTTTTATTATTTCAGTATAACGGGGGTTTTCTTTTAGCAGAATTCTATGATAAAAAAAAGGGACTATCCCCTCAGTAATGATTTTTATATTCTCGGGGATTTTGTTATAAAGATATTCCTCAAATTTTTGTGACCTCATCGCTATGTTTACCTTTTACTTTCTATAATGTAATTTTAGGTTTGCTGTGTGTGCTGACTTCAATAATTATGTGATGTAGAGATGGAATAGATCGTATTTTCTCTCTCTCTTTATATATATATATATATATATATATATATATATATATATATATATATATGTGTGTGTGTGTGTGTGTGTGTAATATATACGTATGTATATATATTATATATATATATATAATATATAATATATATATATACTATATTTATATATATATATATTATAATATATATTATATATATATTTTATATATATATATATATATATATATATTTATATATATATATATATATATATATATATATATATATATATATATACATATATTATAATAAAATATAATATATATAAATATATAATTATATATATATATATATTACACTATTAGACATACACCCACACATGTACATGCAATGTTTGTATACTGTTTTAACTATAGCAAAATCACTGGTGATAGACATTGTAGTGACCCTCGAAATAATATGAGTTTTCCCCATTCCAGCCAATACGAGCGCATATTACGAGTAGATGAAACTGTTTGTGACTGTAACCTTAAACCTTCAGACCTTCATAAACTCGATTAGGCTTGTATGGGATTGTCGTTTCATATGTCAATGTGAAATTGATTGGATTAATGTGATTGGGATATTTCAAACCTTTTCAAACTTTGAAAATGTGTGCCCTTGATATTTTTCGAGCTCGTAGTCTGCTTGCTCAGCTTTTAGTTAATTACTGTTATAACTCTTAACGGTAATTTACAATAAGGAAACGATATGAAATATTTCATTCCGACAGGTGAAGGGTTTAAATCACGGCAATTGTGTAATGCTGACCTTTTATCATTTGACCTTCGATTGACTTCTTCCCATAGTTCAATCTCTCTGGAAGGTCACCAAATGAAGATATTTACCAAAATTAATCAGGTAATGTAGACCCATTACTGAGTTGCCCCGCTGACCCACACATACGGTTAAAACCATTTTATATCAAAACAATTACAATTTCGTATATGTATATTAATTTACGTGTGTAAGTTTGTTAGTAAATATCCTTGCTAAGCCCATAGAGATTCAGTAATTTAGAATGAATGAGTAAATAGATCATTCTGAGGAAACTCAAATATTTATAGTTTAGAAAATATCATTCACAGACCATAAATGGACAGAAGCACCTTCTTAAATCGTGCCACTTAGTGTTAGTTCATATATTCGTAAATATGCATTCCACTGTTTATTTTACTTAGATTTAATATCCTAACCCAAGTTCATGTATTCGTTGCGTACAGATTCAGGTTTAACGTTAAATCTCGCGTGAATTGTATCTTAAGGAAAAGCTTTTTATATTTCTATCTTGCATATGTGAATTATGTAATTTTCTGTTGACGGAGTGTCATTGACCTGAGAAAAACAAATGACTGCCATGTAGGCTGTGTCGTCAGATCTTGTTGATGTCTGTCATCGTTTTGGAAAGCAGCCAGAGAAGGGAAGTAACGGATTTATTCAGGTAATGAGCCTTGTTGGAGTGGCCGCATGAACGTTTATTGGAGGTCTTTCTATTTTTCTTATTTTTTCTCTCCTAACTAGGTCTGTTTTGTGGAAGCTCTTTTAGGTTTGTTTGTGAAAACGAGGTTTTTATTATATTATAGGAACCTTTATTTGATTCTAATTTCCATTACCCCCCCCCCCCATCCATCTCTCTCTCTCTCTCTCTCTCTCTCTCTCTCTCTCTCTCTCACTTCTTTGTGGCTTTGTTTGCAGGTATTTTGGTGTTTTGAGAAGCTTAACTGATATATATATAACAACATTTCTGTGTTGGTATTATATGCTTTGATATTTGTGTTAGGATATCGCCGATGAAACATTGCATCCGTATTTCGGTCTTTTTCATTATCTAATCTTGGTTTATGTGCTGGGCCGAAATTCCGGCATTGAAGTTCTGTGAATTGAAAAAATCATGGATTTCTTCTGTAATTCCATTTTTCTTTGTACGTTGGTTTGGTTTTATCATTCGTGACTATCCCCTCATGACATTTAGATATTTTCATTACAGTTCCTTTAATATGCAGTAAATCTTTTGGCTTCATTAAATATGACCTTCATAAAGATGATGATGTTTACAGTAATTAAAATCTAACACGTTTTACCAATGATTTATTTTAAGCAGGTTCAAGCAATGTTGATTGCTAGGTTCGAAATTTTATTCGTTCCAGGAATCAGAAATACTGTTAAAACACTAGTTTCTCGAATTATTCGCTTGAAAGGGTTATGAAGTTAATGAATGATAGATATTTCTGTATACATGTATGCGGGGTGTTATTGCAGGTACGTTTTATGCTTTTGCAAAATGATTAGCTTAAATGAAAAATTTAATTTGGTACACTAGAAGTATTTTTTTTATCAATCTCTCTCTCTCTCTCTCTCTCTCTCTCTCTCTCTCTCTCTCTCTCTCTCTCTCTCTCTCTCCTTTCATGCATTCAAGCCTAGTTAATCGAAGTCAAAGTCGTAAATATTTCACCATTCCGAGTTATAAATCTTAATACTGAATTAACCATATTAACTCGTGGGGAATAGCCAAATTTTTTTACCTTAATGTGAGTTTGGCTGGATCCGTTCAACACCGATAATTGATCTTATATATCAATAAATAACGCCATATATCAGTAAATCTCTTAGTATTCAGTTGTGCATTGTTAGAGCAACTTGTTAAAGAAAATTAATATTCTGTGTACCAACGGTTCTTAGAACATTCATGTCGAAATCGTATTTTATATCAACTTAGGCACGAGTTTTTAGTTTCATCACTGAAGAATTTCTGAATTAATTTGAGAATGTAGTGTAAATTGATTGATGTGCTTTTGTGTTTCTGGAACCCTTATCTCAGACACTTCAGTGTGAATAAGAAGGTTGTCTCTTAATGGTATTTTGGGGTAACATGTTTGTATAGAATATTCACATCAACCGTGCATGTGATGTCTAGGCCAATCCCTTGCGATGCTCCTGATTGGCTGTTGATAAGCCAGTCACAGGGCTGGAAACTCTCAGTCTCTCGAGAGAGTTCACATAACCAGGATGTATGGTCCACCTCTCCTGAGGGATACTTTTGAAAGACGATTCCCTGAGGGGAGGTGGAACATACATCCTGTCTATGTGAAGTTTCTCGAGAGACTGAGAGTTTCCATCCCCGTGATTTTATCAAGGTACTGGACATCTATTATTATTTTTCAAATATCTTTTAAAGATGAGAGCTCTGCTGCCATGAAAGCGTTTTCTCACATCAGAGTTCTTCAAGATACAGAGAGAGAGAAATGCAAGAAAATTGGCCTTGTAATTATTGCTTTCCATTTCAGAATTGTTTTTTTTATATCACGTTGACTTTTAGCCTGTTCAATGTATACAGAATTTTAGGTAACGATATTTGCCTTCACGGATTTCTGATAAACAAATTCTGGATATCTGAGAGCTGTAATGAAAATGGAAAAAATGTAAATGAAAAATATCCGTATGTTGAACTATATTCCGGTGAATACCGGATAACAAAAAAAAATGCATTTGAATGTTAATATTCACGCGACCTTTGAACATGTTTTCCTTGACTACAATATGTACAAAAACAAATTACTTGTTTTCGCGCAGCCCAATATAGTGAATCAGAGTTCAGTATTAACGATAAATGGTTTTGAGGAAACTTTCACCAGCATTCATTGTGAATGAAAAGACTCGATGCAAAGAAGGAAGTTTGAAAAGGGGAAATGGAGACAGATGATAGATTTCATATTTTGGGCTCCATTAACCTTAACGATATCGTTACCCATCCATAAGTTTTGTTATTTGACCATAGCTTTTAAATGACTTGGATGATAACCCGAAATTGAGATTACATTAAACATTTCCCTATTTTTCCTGGGATAGGGTTTGCAGTGGTGCTTATATTTATATCTTCTTTCTATAGCCAGCATTGAGCAGGTAATGTTTGTTCATTCGCATACATAAACCATGATAAAGTATTTGTGGAAAAGAACACCATTTAAGAATCCCCTTATTATGATAGCACACGAGACTGGGGAAAATGAGTCGTTGATTTTCATTATAATGAGAACTATAGACGACTTCATAGAAAGGCTTGAATGTGTTATGCAAGGCTAGGCAGGGATGTCACAATTCTGACTGCCAGGAGAGATGAGATGATACTGACGAAAAGAATGAAGATGAAAGAGACCTTCACGAGAATTAAACCGTGGAAAATGAAAGATGAGAAAGGCAAAACAAATTGTACAGAAAAATTGTCCGAAAATATAAGGTTATAAAATGAAAGGTGGAGACCGATGAAAGAAGCCAGACAATAGACAGCTCAAGAAGTGTGGGGTGTGACCCCTGGAAAGTGATAGAGGGAGAGAAAGAGAGAGATGGAGGAGGAATAAAAAGGACAAAAGGCAATTGGAAAAGAAGTTATCCTTCGTAGTTTGGCAGAGGACCGTCAGGGAAAATGATAGAGATGTACAGAGAAAAGAAGAATGCAGAGAAGAGGCTTTGCAAGGAAATGGAACAAAAATCTCAGAACAGTAGAGAGAAGAAAGGAAATGTCTGGAATTCCCAAGAGGACAAGTTAAGAGGGAAAAGAGGGGCGAGGGAAAAAGTATATGAAAGGTGAACATGTAGATATTGAAGTTGAAATAACAGAAGGGGTGAAACTGGTGTCTGTAGTCAGAAAATCTGATGAATGAAGAAAGTGAATATGAATTGACCAGAATGTGACACGCACAAGAGCTACGAGAGGCTTTTGGAAGATGGAAAGAGAGAAAGATCATTAGCTATTGAGAATACAGAGTTGGAGAAAGTGGTGGAAGAAGGGTCGACAAAAAAATATTAATCAACAATTGCGACTTTGGCTTCATGCCAGAAAAATCAAGACCAGTCATTGCAGTGAAGCAGCTGCTAGAGACGTAATATACTAAAAGGAAAAGATAAACCAAGTATTTCTGGTTCTTCATAAGGCATTTGACAAATACCAGCAAAATCGATATAGATATGTAGATGGGCATTACAAAGTCAGTGGCATCGGAAAGTCTTATTAAACTAGTGATGTTCTTACATTATAACACTATAGAGTTTAATTAGAGACAGGCATACATTAAGGGTGTGAGGCAGGTGACCTTCAGCGATCGGGAATTTTTCCATTATTGTTTATTGTAGCAGTGGGAGAAACCATAAACGGGAGCAGAAATGGAGGTACCTAGGAGCTTCTGTACGAGTATATACAGATGGCTTCGTATTAACAGGAACGTAAGATGAAGAGTATGAAATATTTAGCAGCTGGAAATGTTAAATGAAGAGGCTATTGAAAATCAATGTAAACCAATCCAGATTTATGAGTACTGGAAAGGAAGTAGTGAAAAGACGCAAACCAGGAAAGTGATCCAGTGCATCTTGCAGGAGAGGTTTATCGTGAATTCAAGACGATGTTTTGAGTATATGTTGTAACGAGATATGTTTAGCATAGTAAGACGTAAATCTAGTAAGGGATTTTAAATGCTTGAGAGCTTAGGAAAGTAGGAAAAAGATGGAGGAATACTATTCTGTGAGGCAAAGACGGGTCGTTGAGGAAATCGAATACTTTTGATCGTGGGGATACGCTGCATTGTGATGAAAGTTTTGATAAGGCTACACAAAATTAAAAGATTGCCCTGCCACTGAAAACTTAAAAATAATATCAAAATGTTTTTTCGACTACTGAGAAGTAGGAGTATTGATAAGCGTTTTAGCTCCTATATGATGCACTCATTACTCAGAGCAGCAGAGTTCTTTCATTTGCAGTGAATGAGGAAATTCTGAAAATGCCTGAGTACGTAAATGCAAAGCGTATTGACTATATAGAAAAATTAAAAGATAAGAAAGTATAACTTTTTCACTTATTGTCATTTATTTTTCAAGATTACATTCTTCATATACTCCTGTCCTTAGGATTTGTATTGCTTAGAATTTCTAGAATCGAACTCTATATATTGAGACACGCATTTCATTTCGTTTCTGTTCAATTTATGATATGGAATCGGCTACGAAGTTCGTGAACGAAGAGGAAAATATCGTGTAAGCTGTGTCGTCGGGTCTTGGTAATATCTGGCATCTTTTGGAAGGAGGCCAGAAAATGGATCTTTTAACGACTATTATAGTTCAGAGAGGAGAGAGAGAGAGAGAGAGAGAAGAGAGAGAGAGGTTGATGGGGGTGGCATAAAAGTTCGTTGGCCACCGATCTCATGCCGTATAGATCTCCTATTCCCAGAATGCATGTAAATTTTTTCTATATATTTAGAAAAGAGACCCCAGGCACAAGCTCATATTTGTTTGGTCCGTGCGACATGCAACCCTGTTCTCCTTTAAGTCGCCCCTGGACTGAAACACTAACCAAAAGTATTTATTTAATTCAGGTATTTATTCTTATTGAAACTTCTTGTTATGCTTTTTCTTTTATTTTTTTTATATGTGTTTTCTTATGGGTTTTCTTTGTACGTCGTATGTTCACCAGACTGCATTAAAGGCTACCCAATTACGACAACATAATTTTGTTTTCTTTCGGTGTATCTAATATAAAAGGAAAAATGGTGCCCTATAATTTTTCCTACTTTATTCAACGATATGCCTTCTGCTTGAGAGATTAAATGCATTGAATTTTGTTGTGATTTGCATATGTTAATAATTCGTGTTTTTTTCGTTTCCACATATTTTGGATTATTCCCAGTTCATTATCTGTATTACAGTTAGACAGTTGGTTTATATTTCCATTCTTATGACCTTAATTTTTATTACAAGATTATAGTAATTTACACATTTACTATGAGAGATTATTCTTATAACTCTAACAGGAATCATCAAACGGTCTGTATAAAAATAAAATACAATACAGATTACGATATACTATATAATCAAGCAGAATGTGCTCTCTCTCTCTCTCTCTCTCTCTCTCTCTCTCTCTCTCTCTCTCTCTCGCATTTTTTTTCCAACTTGAACCATTTTCTATTATTGCATTAGGTTATCATAATATCTTGAAGCTTTTCGTGTCAGGAGTGTTTTAAATAAATAATATTTTTTTGGTCAAGAAATAATATGATTACTCTTTGTATTGTTTTTCTTATTTCTTCAGAATGTCATCTGCATAGCAGCATAGTTTTCTGTTTCTCTGGCGTATATATATTTTTTAGTTTATTCAACATTGACATGGCTAGGTTTTCATTTTCATCTATTTTATTATCATGTGTTGAGGAAATTTTACTTTATTTTCTATATTTCTGCTCCATGTTTCTGGCCTTAAATACCAAACAATGACTTCCTACAAACAATGTAACAAATAAATGCCCAAACACAAGCTATGAGTCATCTATTTTCTTCCAGTAATGCTTTCTGCTGGGGACTTGACAAGTACATGGCTTCACAATCACACTCATGTATAAAAGTCTTCCTGCCAATGGCAATTTTTGTTATCATATCAGAGAAGAACAAATGAGAGTTGTTTATCATCACACATTTGACCTAAAGTAGGCGCAGCCAAGTACTATACACTCAATTTAAAATTTGGTGTTGAAAATGGCGAATCATATTTTATTTCTAGTTTGAATAGAAAGAAAAGGGATGACCTCTAACAATGAATCAGATTTGTAATGAAAAAAAAATCCATTGAACACATAAAAGAAAAATAATTCTGTTGAATCGGCTGTTCAAAAATGGTATTGGGCTATTCAGTGATTAATTTGTTCGGTGTGTCGGGAAACAATTGATATTGTTTCCTTTGCAGTCATATGAAATGAAATATTGAACAAACATTAATCATTGAATCTAAAGAGGTAAATATTAAGGTAAGATCGCAAATAACGATATCTGCCTTTCTCGACCTAATTTCGCTGCTCTTATCAGATGTGACAAATGTATTGAGAATTATATTTTGAGCGTCACATTTAAGTAAATTCTCTCATTTGTGACCCAATGGCTGAGTTTTCATCTCTATTACTTTGACTAAAACTACATACTACATTATCAAAAGTTAAATGATTTGCCTTTAAGTTATAAATTTCCTATATTAATTTTCTAAGGTAAATGGGCCAAAAAGGTCAGTGGCTATCTAACTAAGTAAGGTAGTCTGTCGCCAGATGAACAGAAACATAAAACTTGGAATATTCTTTCTTGGGGAAGGAAAGACTGATAAGATACGATTTATAATTTTCTGTGGTGTTGCTAAAGTAAATGAAATTATGGTTTCAATGACCGTAGAGTTAGTTAATTGTTACGACATTTCTATTCATTATGTATGCAGTGGGAGAGTCATTCTCCTAGGTTTCTATGAGGTTTTCGGGGCTGAGGTGGGGTATATATATATATATATATATATATATATATATATATATATATATATATATATATATATATATATATTATATGTGTGTGTGTGTTTTTTTATATATAGTTTTCACTGATGACTTTTATTAGTCAATTTCCACCCATCAGAGCTTGTATGTGTGTGTGTGTGTGTGTGTGTGTGTGTTGTGTGTAATATATAAATAAAGGTTTTTTGCCACGAAGGAAAATTGAAAAGCGAGATAGCCGAGAACTTTCGGTCTAGCACGACCCTTTACTAAGGCATAACTGAACATACAGAGGAAAAACATAGTAAAAGTAGGCTTAATATCCAAACTGACCTTACAAGATTAGCAATAAGGTCGATTTCACTACAGAAACGAGGAAACGCCTGAGGGCAAGATTAGCGATTTTTAGGCAGCCACTCCTTGGAGGAGCAAAACCACGTGGTCAACAGATGATTCATCCAGAAAACAATACATTTTGAAAAAACAAGTAGGCATATCAACTTATTACCATGAATTTACATAAATGTTCCCAAAAAAATGATTGAAAAGACAAAAAAAGGATAAATATATATATCGAGAGCAGAGAGAGATGAAAGAGAGAGAGAGAGAGAGAGAGAGAGAAACAAAAAATAATAACTATATACATGTGGGACTAATTGATTAGTAGTTCATTTATTTTAAGGTCCTTCATAAACATTTTACAAATATATATATATATATATATATCTTATATATATATATATATATATATATATATACTATATATATATAATACATATATATATATATATATATATATATATATATATATATATATATATATATAATTATCAAAATTCTTGGGTTTTAGTTTTTACTAATGGAAAGAAACGCACTGGATTTATGCAATGGTTTGCTCTCTCTCTCTCTCCGCTCTCTCTCTCTCTCTCTCTCTCTCTCTCTCTCTCTCTCTCTGTCTCGTCTTCTTTCCTCCTCTCCCTTCTCCTCTCTCTCTCTCTCTCTCTCATCTCTCCGCTCTGTCTCCCTCTTCTCTCTCTCCTCATCCTCCTCTCTCTCTGCATGGCGAATGCTGTTTTGACACCAATTTAATAATTTTCATTGTTATCTTATTTATCAGAGCATACGTAAAAAATGAAATTCGTGACCAAGTACTCCATAAACTTTACACATGAATATTATCATATGGCAGCCATGCACGCAATTACTCTGTACATTTGGGGTTCGTATGTGTAACTTTCTGGTGGAAATTTGGATTACCTTCATAATTAAAAAAAAAAAAAATCATCATGCCAAGAAAACCCATCCCATCGATTAATATTTCTGTTTCGTGATCCTAACCTATACATTATATCTCTTCTTTTTCACTCATTATTACTGTATGTGTAATTGTTACGGCCTATCTTCAGTCGTCTAAATTTGTAACCTAGATGGGATTGTTGATTTTCTTTAATTTATCCATTAAATTTCTTTTATTCTTGGTCAAGGTTATATGCACGTCAGTCGTGAATATAGTAAGGCTACGTTTCTGTTATTTGCGTAATGATTATGATAATAGGTTATATGACAATTATTGTTGGTCATAAGTCTCTTCTTCAGAAATAGATTACTGGAATTTTAAACAATTCGTATCTTGTTTTGCATAAATCAGACGGAGGAGTTGTGTCGAATATTGTGCCAAGGCAATGAAGCGCGAAGTTTAGCTTGCAAGCCTTTAGGAACTCGGTCCATGGAAGACTTATGAATGTTAATCCACTAAGGGAAGCACAACTTCTGGTCTATTATAATGTTCTTATTCCGCTTCCTACATTGTTGTGTAAATCTAAAGTGCTTTTTACGGGAATAAAACTTTTAGTCTTCGGCCTCATTTATGGAGTTCATTATTCATCGTCTTAAGCATTCCTTGTTTTCAGGGTAGGGGACATTATTCGTCACTGTTGTAAGTTCCCAGTGCTTTTTATTTGAGTTGACATTCGGAAAGAATACTGCGTTCTTTGGTTGCATTGAAAGTAACATAAGCCACAACTCATTTCAAAAGGGTTAACGGGTAATGCAAGTCCAGACTCTCAGAAACGTCTCTTCATTTCCACTTGTTCTTTTTCCTTTGTGATACCTGCAAAATGAAGTATATTGTTATTATGCAATCGCCATGAACATTTGCGACCCACCCTCCCCCCCAAAAAAAATCTCCATTTTTAAGATAGAAACATTTAAGAAATAATAATAATAAAAAAAAACCGTGCTGTCATATCTTTCTATTGCAGTGTATTACTTTTCGTACACACACACACACACACACACACACACATATATATATATATATATATATATATATATATATATATAAACCAATAGCTTAATAAGAATTGGAAACACTAGGATATATAATAAATATATATATATATATAATATATATATATATATATATATATATATTATATATATAAACAAATAGCTTGATAAGAATTGGAAGCACTAGGAAACACGATGAAGTTGATATAAAGCACTAAAAAACCTGGTGAGGTCCTACACGAGTTTTAGTTTAATTCTGTCTTTAGTTTAAGTATATATATATATATAATATATATATATATATATATATATATATATATATAATATAATATATATATATATATACTTAAACTAAAGACAGAATTAAACTAAAACTCGTGTAGGACCTCAGCAGGTTTTTTAGTGTTTTTATATCAACTTCATCGTCTTTCCTTGTGTTTCCAATTCTTATTATGCTATTGGTTTTTATAGTCTTATTTTATCGGTGTGCCCTGTATCTTAGGTTTCTTGTCTGCTATTTGAACAAATACACCATTGTAACGGTTACAAGTTTCTCTTCAGTGGAAGAGGCTAGAGACAGGTCATTCATTGCACAGTCACGCAGTATTATGGAGACATAACATCTGTACATAAGATCAAGACTCAGTCCCCATCTCTAACCAAGGTGGGATTAGGGGCAACCTCGCACTGGGTGCTAATGACTCATCAGCTAGAGGTGTGGGTCCCTTAGACAACCATCCCCCACCCCCTTCTCTCTGTTCCCATTCCTAGCTCCTAGGAACAGTAAGTTCGTGTTACCAGCAAAATCTGCCAAGCCGTAAGCGAGATGTGAGTCGCCGACGAGATCCTTGTCCGTCCCACAACACAGTACACTTTACAAAAAGTTGAGTTGTGCTGTTTATTCCTTATCTCTCTTTTGACCTTCGACTCGTGTTCACGATGATACTATTTTACTTTTGTTTCCCCTTCTGATAGTCGATTTTCGTCTTTCTTAACTTTAGACCAGTTGTTCTGTTGGGTGATTTATATCTCGTATTTTGGATATGTGATTCAAGATTGTGGTATCTGACTTTTTATTATATTTGGCTGTCCATATTGAAACATTTAGCCATGTTTTACTTTGTCTGTTATTTGTGCCGCGGTGCTGGCTTTTTATTTTTATACCTTATTATGACTCACTTTTCTTTTGTTGATATTATTTCTTCCTTACTTGCTATGATATATTCCTTGCTGGCTGATTTATCTTACTTAACTTACGTCTCAAGGTGATATTTAGTCACCTTGATGATCAATTTATTTTAAGTTTTACGAAGTTGTATTGACCAAGGATGATTAATCCCTAATTAACAAAGTTAAGTTTAATTTTATAGAAGACTTCGTATAATCAAGATGATTACAAAGTTGGGAGGATGAAATTACGTATTCTGACGGAAAACCCTCGCAAAAGTTTTGATTTGTATTCCGGATGTCAATACTTCTCCTCACTTCCACTTTTTATACTTCTGGTTTTTCTTTTGTTATCTTTTTTACTGATTTTATCACTTGTTGTACGTGTGTTTTATTATAATTATTTAATTTAAAGTTTACCTGGATTGAATGCTACAGAAATATATTAAAAATTTCTGTTTTATTTACATGTCAGTACTTTTCGCCAACTCCTGTCACCCCCCACTTTTTGTTAATTCTTTGTATATCCTGTTTTCCTTTTAACTAATTTCTTTTATCACAATTTGACGTATTTCTGTTATAATTATTCGATTAATAATTATAAACTGGATTGAATACTGCAAAGATCAGTAGCACTTTTACGTGTTTGTATCCTAATTATTTTATTTACAATAAACCTGGATTTAATGCTACATAGATCAACAGAAAATTGTTCTATGTTACACACACGTTCTTGCCCATGTTTCGGGTACAAACGTCGGTGGGGGTGTTGGCAAAGAGGTTAACAATAAAATCTAAGTGAAAATGCGTTATTTTTAGTAGTTTAAAATATGGACTCACCATTATAACTAACCTGTAAGCAAGACAGACACTCTTTGAGAGTGTCCTTAGTGGATAATATATGTGTTCTGCTTAAATTGAGAAAGGCATTGTTCCAAGAAAATCTGCCGTATATTTAGCAAATACTTTCTCTCTCTCTCTCTCTCTCTCTCTCTCTCTCTCTCTCTCTCTCTATATATATATATATATATATATATATATATATATATATATATATATATATATATATATATATATATATATATATATATATATATATATATAGTTAGAGATAGAGGAGACAGAAGTTAATTAGCATTCAGGAAGCAAAAAAGTTAAGATAGATGTAATCGGTACTGACCTCTAATGGGTGTTACGTGTAGGTATAAGAGGCGGCTATTGTTTTGAAAGCTTTCAGGGCTGAATCATCGTTGAATCAACAGCTAATGGATTATTTTACGGTTCCTGCCTCTTTGTTCACTCTGAATTCAATTGTCTTATAATATATATAATAATATATATATATATATTATATATATATATATATATATATATATATGTGTGTGTGTGTAAATTATCGTGCCGGTGCGTATATATTATATATATATATATATATATATTAATATATATATATATATATATAATATATATATATATATATACATAAATATAGACAATAATATATATATATACATATATATATATGTGTGTGTATATAATAATAATGTTTATATTATTATATTATATTCAATAGTACATAACACACGCATGCATACTTATAAATACGTACTCTATACAAAGACGCACAGACATATATATATATATATGTGTGTGTGTGTGTGTTTATATGAGTGTATGTATATATAAAAGGCGACTAAAAGGACAGCTGCTGTCTTGCAGTTGTACTTTTTTAGTAAAAGGGTAGGACGACCGCCAATAATTGTGGAAACTGCTGCCTTGCAGTCGTACGTTTTAGTAAAAGGCTAGGCCTAATGCCAATAACTGTGGTAACTGCTGCCCTGCAGGTGGACATTTTAGTCAAAGGCGAGGCCCACCACCAATAAGTGTGGTTGATGACAGCAAGGGCATTCGGTCGTAAGAACCCCTTTGCCAAATAATAAACCATGCCTAATGTTGTAAGGAAAGGCGCATCAGTGTGAAAGTGGCATGAGGAAGAAGATGAGGAAGACCTTCAAAGTATTGGATAGATGGTGGAAAAGAGGTAATGGTAAGGAAGGCCCTGACCATCCAGTAAATTAGAGCTTGACTGCAAGATTGTGTAGGGCACTGATGAATTGTGGACGTTTTACTGCACTAGGACTAATCCACGATTTTTTATTTATGTATGATTGTCACATTTGCTATTAATCTTGCCTCCAATTGGGATCCTACATTTTAGGGGAAATTACTTCATGATATGTGTAAATATTTATGTATATATAATTAAATGTG
>NC_061110.1:80204215-80219215 GCF_015104395.2 Macrobrachium nipponense | reverse complement strand
TAAGAGGCTAGTTGCCCTTCTGTAATGTTTTGCTCATGTAAGACCAACTTTAATCGTCATTTACGAAGTTAACCCCTTATTACACGACCATGTCTTAGGCTGCTTTATTTCGTCTGTGACAAAAGGTTGTATATATTGCCTTAATCTTATTTTTCTCTCCCTATTCCGCATTCGCGACGTCCTTCGCAAAAGATTGAAATGGACGGTTACGCCCCTAGAGCCTCTACTTATATTTTGTGTTCTTATCATTTCCGCTTACTGTATATTTTGAGCTATCAGTTGGTGCATTAATAGTTGTTCTCAAATTATGACTTTGATGGAGGTTAAATTATTTTTCATTTTTAATCACCATCCTAATTTCTCTTGAAACCTTTGCTCCATTTTAAATTATTGTATCTCTTATCTAAATGCTATTTTATGTGCCTTTATCCTACTCTATCTCGATGAGTAGTATTGTTTCTCACATTTGACTTAATCTTTTTATTTTTTACTATAACTTTTTACTTTTGACTACAATCTTTTTACTTTTTACAATTTTAGTACTGTTTCTCATATTTGACTCAATCTTTTTATTTTTTACTACAATTTTTTCACTTTTTAACATTTATTTTTTATTTCTACTACTCCATGGCTTGTTTTCCAACTTTCGTATTTACGTAATTACGATCAGCCGTCCTCTGCCATTTTCATTTAAACTTTTTTAACCAGCAATATCATTTCCACAAGCTAAAAAAATTTCGAGTTTTAGTCATTCAAGTAGCTAATATCTTACTTCTGATATTTCCACATGGTGGTTACTAGGACTTGAAAGCAGGCACAAAGCGTCGTAAAACCTAATGGAATAATGCCAAAATTTTAGAAACTTAATTTTTGTTCATTTATGTTCAAGTTCGTCTAATATTTACTAATACCACAACGAAGGTTTTCCATCGGTTGTTGTTTTTTTTTTCTTTACTTTTTCAAAGTCATTCATCTTTTAGCAGTTAGAGGATGTAGTATGTGTTGACGGCATTATTAATTTTGTCAAACTTTTCAGTGGAAAGTACTTATTATTGAGTGCCGGTGTGTGATTTGTTTTATTTTTATAAGTAAAATGATTAATTTCATTGGTAATACGTCACACATCACACATTTACGAGGACTACTTTGCTAGCACTGAAGGTTTTATATGTCATTAACTAATTTCCTTGTTTAGATGTTGATATGCTGTGCAATTTTTTTTTCCCTCAGATTACGACCCAGTTAAAAGCCTCTAAACCATTACAGTTGCTTGTCCTTTTTTTTTTTTTTTTTTTTTTTTTTAGTTAGTTGACTTAAGGATGCAAACGAGATATAGATAGCCTGTCCTGTCGCTGGCATTACTTGAGATCTCTCTCTCTCTCTCTCTCTCTCTCTCTCCTCTCTCTCTCTCTCTCTCTCTCTCTCTCTCTCTCTCATAAGCATCATGAGTGAGTTATAGGGTCCAGCCCGGTCTTGTCACTGCTCCAAATTCTCGTGTGTTATGCATCATGAGTTTCATAGGAAAAAGAGACCTGTTTCTGTCACTCCTCCAAAATCGCTTAAAGTTATGCATCGTGAGTTTTATCGTCTCCCTACCCCCCTCCTTTTTTTTGGGGGGGTAGCAATAAAAATTATAGTTCAGTTACTGCAATGTGATGATGGTGTTTCTACGAAAGCAAGGGCATTTAGGCTTGTGACGAATCTGTCGTCTCTTCATCTTAGTGAAGAGAACTGATAATGGGCCTTCGCATTGTTAGCGCGTTACTAAAAAGAAATTTCATTGATAATGCTATCAGTTGCTCAGATTGAGACATTCCACCGGATACTTAATTCGTAATGATGACATGTTTGAATTTCCGCAAGTAGGGATAATATTAAGTAGTCTGACCTACATTTTGGTATCAAGAATACTTTTATGTTCCAAGAAATAGGAGATAGAATTATTGTTACTGACATACGTTTTAGTGCAAACAATTGTTGACGTTCTTTCAGTAATTGGATTCCTTGTGATTGCTGATGTCATAGTGTATGAACCTTGGAAATAGATTTTAAACATTTTCTTGAAGCGTTTATCTCTGTGCCATTATAAATAGTCAGCATACTGCTGTAGGGCTGAAAGTAGTCGAGGCTTATCAGCATTCGCTGAAACGTAATGTTGGTCGCGTTCAGTGTGCAGTAGGAATGATATAAAGACGGCCGGAAAAAGCATACTGATGTTCCTTTGAATGACTCTGGCCCGTTCATATTTTTCGTACTTAGTGAAATACAGAAGCTTTCATTTGATGAGAAATGAAAAAGTATAATTTCTTCAGTACATCCCTGAGCGAAATGCGTGTTAGCGAATTTTAGCAAAAATTGTGTTTCATCAAAATGTTAGAGCTAGTGGTTCTTTTGTCAGGATAAACGAGAGTTTTAATATGAAGAAGAGTTTATGAGAAGATTTATCACTTTCATATTCTTTACCCTAAGGCACCATCTAATAAGACGAAATCGGAAGAAAAAGAAGAGACCACATAACAAAACCACTTCTAGAAGGTCGCAACGTATATAGGAATGAGGGCGTGATGAAACGGCAGGGATGGAACTTCGAAACTGGAACAGAAAAGGAAAGAAACTCGGAAAAGAGCAGTCTGAGGATTGCTGAGCCATTCAAAGTCAGTGTGGCGATTGGTGGCGCTGTTATTAAACCGCCTGAAGAAAGGGGAGATCTATGAAGCAGTTACCGTAGTCTTACTAGAAGGAAATAAGAAATAAATTGATGCCCATTTACATGGAAATAGAAAGGAAATTGATGTCTTTACAAGCAAATAAGAATGAATTACTATCCGTTTACAATTAATTAAATAAAAAAAAGTTGCCCCTTTACAAGGGAATAAAAAAGTTGATACCTCTTTACAAGTGATAAAGAAAAAGAATCTAGTGAAGAGGTGAGGACGATTAAGTACCGCTAATAAAACGAAATACTATTAATTCAAGTATGAGAATTATATATTTAAACAATTAATGAATGCGCCCAATTTTCTTCACCGAAAACGAGTTTTCTGTACAGCCTACATTGTTGTATGAAACTCCTGGCTACGGTCCATGAAACTCAGCCGCAGCCCGATGGTGGCCAGTGTTTTTGGCACCTACAGAGTTGCCAGACGCAAGATTCAAGCCCATGACTAACTTTAACCCTAAATAAAATAAAAGCTACCGAGGCTAGAGGGCTGCAATTTGGTATGTGTGATGATTGAAGGGTGGACGATCAACATAACAATTTGCAGCCCTCTAGCCTTTGTAAAATCTGAGGGCGGACAGACAAAGCTGGCACAATCGTTTTCTTTTACTGAAAACTAAAACGGTTGGTAAGGTTGATATGTTGCTTTCAAGTAGGAAGAAGGAAGCAAACCGAAACAGAACACCTCATTTTTCAGAGGCTGAACTTGAATGGAATGTTCATAAGAAAGTTTCAGGTAATCACGTCATACCTGAAAGCAGAAGAGGTTCAACAATTCGTGTAACAGAACCGAAAAAGAAGTTGGGGGGAAGAGTCGACAAAGAAATAAGTGCAAGTACGTTCAAGGGCCATAAGGGAAGAAACCACTATCTCAGAGAGAATCGACACTTGGCAGCAGCTCTGAGATAAATATGAAGTGTCGAGCAAGCGACTAGGAACTGGATAGGAATTATGATACACTAGAGGTTATTTATAAGAAGAGAGAAAAAAACAGCAGCAGAACTGTAAATAAACAGCTCCAGAAAAGTGTAAAAGAGCAGATAATTCGCGAACAACAATAGTGAATATAAAGTTGTCTGCCACGAATCTAGATCGTCATGAAATCTGTTGTAGCGAATAAATTTCATGGAAAAAGATACATACGTAGTATTGAAGCACGATACACCACTACTGTACATGTGTAAAGTTCAACAGTTGCTTTCATTCATACCAATTAATGAGCTAGCCTTGGAAAAGAAAATCAGTTGGTCTGGTACGGTCTGGCAAATTTGCAGCCGACCATTTCATCAAGCACCATTTACGAGACATGACCAAAGTCATATGAGCATCACTGATTTGCAAATGCGTGTGTAATCGTGCCGCAATTACAGTGGCGAAATGGTTGGAATATTATTAGATGTGATTTATTGGTAATAAATAAAGTTGAAGGCAAGATATATTTACTCAGTTTTCTTAGTTGAATTGCAGTATTAAATTTGTATAAGATTTCTTAAGAGTAGAATTGTGTTGCGATAAGATTACCTAATTATTTGAGTGTAAAGATATGTTTTCCCATTCTGAGTATAACTTAAACATTAATCTTAAGTCTTTCTTGTAGTGTCTCTCTTTATACAATTTTCTGTTTCTTGTAAATTATTCTGCTTGATGGATATTATTATGTATGTATAAAAACATATTTGATTATTTCATACACATTCCGTGTTAATAAATGGTCGCTGTGTGCTGGCATGTTGACAAGAGGGCTATAGTATCCTCCATTTCATTTTCCATTTGTATCCCAATGTTTAAAGTGTCCTTTACGAATAAGGCAAGGTCCTCGGAACAAGTCAGCAATGATATATTTTATGTAAGGTTGGTTCAGAATCTAATTTCAATTTGTGTATATGTAAACAGAAGAATAGCAATGTAATTTCATAAAGTACATTTTTTATGGTAGTGTAAACGTGGAATTCTGAATAGGTGTTTACCTCCTTCGAAGTATAGTGTAATGTCCTCTTTAGGGGCAGACGGAATGAAGAAGTATGAAACTGGTTTAACAAGCCTCTTATAATGTAAATTTTAGTCCCTTTCCAAATATATAACATGTTCTTGTAAGTAGAGAGAAAAAGGAGAAAATAAATAGTCACAGTACAATGAAACGACGCGGTTAATGCTAAGAAGCAAATGAGCAAATGTCTCTTGAAGTTACCTTTCAATTTCTATTTCATGTATTATTTATTCAAGAAGGGTAAAAAAGTAAACGGTAAAGGGAGGTATATGAAATATTACCTAGGTGATCTTACTATTCATCTATGAATTTTTCATCCCGCATTTCATTTTACTTTCTCTTTTCAGATAATACACCCCAGTTCATAAAGGGGTTTAGCATTTAATCTTTTCGATCAGTTCCCTGCGCGGAAGCGGGAAAATTCTGAGGAATTCTTTAGTTTTCTCTGTGCTCTTTTGTTTATTTTCAGTATTTGTTTCGTTGCAAAGATACAGAAAAGAATTATCTGCTCTCCGTGGAGTATATATCTATCTGTCTATCTATCTATCTATCTATATATATATAATATATATATAATATATATATATATATATATATATATATATATATATATATATATATATATATATAGTGTGTGTGTGTGTAAACAAATTCTTCTGTTAAAACAGGATACGTCTCAAGTATAAAAGGACCATTAAAGCACTCTGCTTTAAAGCTTGATAAGTGTAGAAGTTGTTCCACCGAAATTTAGTCCATAGCTTTAAACCAGAGTGTTTTAATGCGTGTATATATAATATATATATATATATATATATATATATATATATATATATATATATATATAATGTGTGTAAAAATATATTTATATATATATATACATATATATATATATATATATATATATATATATATATATATATATATATAATTACACTGCTGGAAAAATAGGTTAGAAATAAAGAAAAAGTAGTTGGATTATACGAGGTATGTTGTATTCACCAGATAGGAATTGTTTGTAGTTTCGCAAGGTTGGGAGCCTCAGTAGAAGTAACATGTGGTGGAAATGAGAAAATCAAGGATTTAGTGAATGGCAAAAACAGAATATTTTAATTGTTAGTATGAGACAGAAAGGGCCATCGTGTACAGGAATGTAGGATAATGGATAAAGTGGTCGAGAAGTTGGGGGAGAAAGAAAGCAAACAATGTAAGGAGGATTGTAGAAGGAGAGCAGGGATTGAGTATTTGCAGGATTTGTTAAATGACGAAGATTGAAGAGAGGTCCAACTGAATGACGCTGAAGTGGGAGGGGTTTGTGTAAGGTTTACACTGTTTGTGATTGTTATTGTTGGGGACACAAGGAGGGATATTAATGGTGAAAAATGCTGAGAAACTTTGAGTTGATGGGATGAAATCCAAGATATTCCCATATGGCGATGAAAAGATGATAGAGTGATGGACGAGTTTTTTGTAAGTTATATCTGGATAAGGAAAACTTCGAAGGAAAAGGTTAGAAAAAAATCTTTCACATTACTCGGGGGGTATAGGTGGTAGGGGACACTAAGAATCATAGGGTAGCATAACACCTTAATAAACCAGCAATTCATTGTTATTTTTGTTTTATTGTTTTTATTTTTAGTATTTTTATTTTAAATATTATTAAAATTATTTTATGAGTTTTATTTTTTGTTGTTTTATTTTTATTATCTTTATTTTCAGATTTCACAAAAAAGTGGATGGTAGACTTTTAAATGAGAAAGTATGGCAGATGGTCGACAGGATAAGAACAATGTGTATTCAGACGAGCATGAGAGCGTAATATGTGGAGTGTTAATGTCCTGTTAGAGGTCACTCAAGATAATGATGAATGACTCGGTGTGTACCTGTAGGGAAGTTTGACTTGATTCTGAAATAAAATGGTTACCCACGTTTACATCAGTTTGATATTTGACGTAATAAGCAACAGAGACTCATTGAATGAGAGTGGTATATGTGGTCATATAATTTTGCAATTGATTTACAATTAATCCATATATATTATATAAGAGGAGATTTAAGTAAAAGCCGTTTAATGTCTGGAAATTGAAAGTGATTTTTAAACATAACATTCATTGTTTTCATTAATATCCCAAAAATCAAATTGGCCGCAGAGTTTAGGAGATAGTCTCTACGTGAAGGCGAACTATCTGTCATTGTCCCAATTTATAAAAATTGTTTCGAAATCGGCAAGAGATACGAGAAAAAAAATAAATTAATAAAAAGTCTGGTACATGTCTACATAGTCTTTCGGGGTATCCTCTCCCCAAAGAAAACTGTATTTTAATAGAAAAGAAAATGAGACATCTAAGTTCTCTTCTCTCCCGGGTTCACTCTTGCACCGATCAAAGTTAAAAAAAAGTAATTAAATGAAAATTTGATCTCCCGAAGGGCGGCGATTATGCAAACTGTAAAGTATCGCACCAAAATCCTCATGAAACATAACATATGCAGACTAATTTGCAACTGATTAGGTTCAGCCCCTTGGGAGATGATGGACTTAACGCAATCAGAAATTTCCTCAACTATAAATGACATAATCATAATGTTTTACGTATTTCTAAGATTATATTCACGGAATGGTGATTTAACATTATTATTAATATCACTACCGTACGTGTTCAAAATGCAAGGAGTGATTAACATTCTTATAATTATAATTAAAACAAAATTTCAACCTTTAGTGTTATTATTGGTATAAAAGAATTTTATACCCATTTTTCCCCCTCCAACATTTCATGTGAAGCGATGCATCTGACTAAATAGGAAGAGGTACGTCATAATTAAACCCGGCTCTCATTTTGACTGTATAATGAGTCTATTGTTATTATTAGAAATACAGTAATATGTGGCGGAAAAGTAACACTCGCCTTCTCTCTCTCTCTCTCACGTTCCCTCTCCTCTCTCTCTATCTCTCCTATCCTCTCTCTTCTCTCTCTCCCCAAGACCCGCAAGCACCCTCGACCCTTCCCCCAGTCCCCAACCCTCTCCCTGCGCCCATCCCCCTTGTAGTAAGCCCTTGACAAAATTCAGGGCTTGGAAGAAAGTATCTGCACGCAGTCTCTTAAACCCATCTCTCTCTCTGTCTTAAGTAACGAATCAGGAACTTAATAGTTAGTTGATCATCGTGAGTTTACCAAGCGGCGAAAATACTTCAATATGTTATGTAATATGCGATGGATGCATGTATGTATGATGTATATACATTATATATATGTACACATACATATATATAATGTATACACACACACACACACACACACACATATATATAATGTATACCACCACACACACACACAACACAATTAAGATATCATATATATTTAATATAATATATATATATAATATATATAGATGTTCATACATATATAAATAAATGTGTGTTTGTTTGTGTTTAACATTTACTCTCTCATCACTGGGTAAACCCGCAACAATCAACTGATTATCAAGTTCATTAATCTCTACATTAGTGATTACGAGTGGGATTACGAGGGCTGTAGGCGTAATAAGATTGTACATAAACTTAAAATGACCATATTATGGAAACTAGGATTAAAAAATACAGGTTGGTTCTTTTTTTTTCTTTATTTAGATTCATATATGCCACATATAGCTTCTTCCCAGTTTTCGAAAAACTTTTCGGACAGCCGTTTGGTGACAAATTTAACCTCAACAGATTCCTCTTTATCTAAACCTTCCAATAACCCGGCTTTATCAGCTGTATTTCATAATTCTTCAGTTGGAATCCTACCATAAATCTCCAGTGTATAACCCGCTCGTAATCACCTCTCTATCACCATTTCCTGGAATCTTTAGCTCGTCCAGCCATATGTTAAATAAGAAAGTACTCTAATGCTACTTTACAGACCCATCATTCCTTAACCTTCAATTTCCCTTCCTCACATCTTCAGATTTACCCTAACTCTTTCCAGCATTTTAACATTCAGACCTGTCCCTCTTTAACCATCTATGAATACACTCAACTGCTCATCAGAATACTCATTCCATCTGAGCAGAACTCTATTGCCCTCAGACTGCATCTCCCCGTTTGGTTGTAATATTCTAGGATGAAGTTACTCGTTACCCTTTTTCTCCTCATTTGCTCATGAAAACTGTTGTCTAAAGCATCCCGAGAGCTTTAGTGACTCATTTTTTATCCTCACATTCTCCCTGATCACCTCATTAATTTTACCTTCCTGTACACATTTGCGTAATCGTCTTTGCACTGTTTGTCAGTGAGCATTTAAAACAGCTACCTCACTTATGCAGTCTCTCATGTCCTTTCCCACGAAGTGAGCTCTTTGGTTCAGTTTCCTGAAGTTTCCCTTTGTGCCCCTGTAGTGAGGATTGAGAAGATATAGTTTTATAACTGTATCATATATTATATTACATATATATTATATAGTATATTATATAATATATATAGATATATATATGTATATATTTATATGTATATATACACATATATATGTATGTATGTATATGTGTTATATATATTTATATAATATATATATATATATATATATAGATAGTATACATATACATACACACACACAAATATATATATATGTATATATATATATATATATATATAATATCATATATATATTATATATATAATATATACATATATACATACACACACACAAATAAATATATATATATATGTGTTTATATATATATATAAATAATATTATATATTATATAATATATATTAATATAGATATATATATATTTCAATGCTACAATGTTCGGGTACATATTTTAGATCACTGTCATGTAATAGCGAAACGAACAAAAATATGTTGAAATTTCCTACCGATTCAGCCAAGATTTAGCTCTGACAGAAAACGAAAGATGCCAGGTAAGGAAAGCCGTATAATCTTGTCTTTAGGTGGACAGTGGAGAAGTCCTATTAGTAATTCAAATTAGGAACCATAAGAAACACACAGCCGCTCAATATCATTTCACCCCAAACGGATAGAATACGTAGCAGGATTAAATCCTTTTCAAATACCATTTCCCTCTTTGTCTCGAGTAACCGGAGGGAGTGTTCTATGTTGTAATTTTTGGTGCTATGAACTTATTCATTTATTACGAGAAAGGAGTTCTTTTTTTCTTAAGAAGGAATGCTCGTCTATAAGGTAGTGATTTTCAGATGAGTTAATCAAGATATTAGAACTTGTCTACAAAATCCACACATTTGAATAAACTCCATCATTTTGTTGGTTACAGTGTTAGTTGCTCTGTGTTTGTGTGTTTTTATTTTATTTTTTTTTATTTTTTTTTTTTTATTCTACTGTTCTATTACTTTTTCGGTAAAGTCAGATTCCCACCCCCTTGAGGGTCCTTATATATTTTCCGGATGAGATTTTTCTTGTAAAATGACGACCATCAGAGTTCCTAGTAATTTTACTTACTAAGCTCCCTTGATGCTGCTTCGAACCCCATCTTTTCTAGCTGTAAAGCCTTCCTAATAATTTTCTTAAATCCATAATTTTGGGCGTCATCCTCAGATTTAAATTTTCACTTATTCGTTTACCAGCTACTATTCTGTATTACGAATAAGCTACGAGATTCGTTCCTTTTTTTGTATCTTTTATATGTATGCATTGTAGTTCTCAGTCATCTTATTACAACCAACTCTCAGAGGGTTAAGGATAAACATCTTGTATTTGGAGTAATATTTTGTGTTAAAGAATTGGGCCTGGAATATTGCAGAATAAAGGACCCTGGGTAAACAAAGGGAAGCTGGGAGAACACGGACCTTTGGCCCGGGGGTAAATGGAGACGTTTATAGTTTGTCTTTTTATAAACGTAAGGGTTAATATAGAACTCTCTCTCTCTCTCTCTCTCTCTCTCTCTCTCTCTCTCTCTCTCTCTCTCTCTCTCTCTCCGGAAGTATTCAATTTGTTCGTGTATGATTTCGATTAGATATATATATATATATATATATATATATATATATATATATATATATATATATATATATATATATATATATATACATATATAAAGTATTTGTGTGCGTGTGTGTAGATGCTTCATAGAAATAGTCTGCTAAACATTACTTAAATTATATCACCGTTTTCTTGCTCGATTTATTGTATCCTTGGACAGCCGTCATACTTAGTAAAAAAGGCTTATTGCTTAATTTTTGCCTTAGTGACATGTTCAAAAATGTACTCCATTTACGATTGTGTTTCCACAATTTATTCAATTTTTTTTTATTTTATGGCTTTTAAATATTTTGGTTATTCTAATCCGCGGCCTTTTGTTTGCTGAGCTATGTCGCTGACGTAAAAATAGACTTGTAAACTTATTTAACAGTGTATCGTTCTTAAATGTAAATTACTCATTTTTTCTTGAGGTATGAGCGTTTCTGCCTCTCTCTCATAATGTGAGTTATAACTGTGGAAAAAATGCCATGATTAGTTCACATTTATGTATGCTGGCGTGAGAATGGTACGTCATTTTATCATCTATTCCATGTGTTAAGTATGTGGAAGTGTGGCATATATTTTTATAACTTGAGGGGGCGTCAACGGTTTTTAAATATCTTTGGAGTCATGAAAAACTCAACGATTAAAGTAGTGTTTAATGATGTTGTGTGATGGGGTTTCTTCAACCTGAAGAAGAGCATAATGTTTTACTTTTGTTTTATAGGTGTAATGATGATTTACCATTAGTTGTTTTATTTAAAGTAACTGACCAAATTTTATATTTTAATAGTTGTTTTAAGCATTTGAATTCATTTGTTTTTATATTATGCTGTGGTCGAATATAGGTTTCCCTAACGTTCTCCTCCATGCGATGCGTATAGAAATGTATCCTGTTATTTTATAAGTTGATTAAAAGTAGACCAGTGATTTTTTCATTCGTTTTGAATTTCTCATAATCTAATAGAACTTACCATTTTTCTCACGAATTAGATGCAGAGGTAACATAATGCTTCCTTAAGTTGTTTTTGAGAAGAGCGTCAATCTTCTACTTATGTGTGATGATTTGTGCATTGTCATATTGCAATTTATGGGTGACTGCTCATTTTCTTCCCTCTGGAGTGAAGGCTGGGTCAGCCACCACACCCAGTATGCCAGATTAGGGAGCGCAGAAGGTGCACGGGGGTGAATCCGGGTCCTCGTTCGTCTCTCCCCCTTGAGGCTTCTGCCGTCCCACTTCAGAGTTAAAGAGAAATCCAGTGCTCTGTAGGATTTGTTTTTCTTTTTTCCAGAATCCCCCTTTTCTCTCCCCTCAAGCTCCCCTCAGAGAGAGGAAGGAACTAGGAAGTCATTTCTCCTTGTTTCCCTGTTTTATTTATTTTGGCGTTTTGGCACAATCACGGAATTGTAGAATAAATACAAGATGATGGGACTGGTATATCGGATTAATGGACTGTGGAGAGGACAGATGAGGTAGGGGGACTAGATCTATTTATATCCAGATAAAAGGTATGAGCTGGGATGGACTAAGTTGAGTGGGCAAATCAAAAGCAAACTTATTTATAAGATAATGAAAAATTGAGAGCCTACGATATGAGAATCCAATCATTTTTTTAGATTGGTAAATGAATCGAAGCACCTACATATTTGCCTGGAAAAGGCGTATGGATTTGTGTATATTGTGTCCAGAGGAAAGTCGGATTGATTTAAATTTAACAAATTATGAAAAATTAATTTATAGAAAGGAATTGTAGTCAGTAACGACTAGGAAGTCACTATGCTGCATAGACGATTCAAAATTCAAGAACGAACGAGACCGGGATAAGGTCGGACTGAGTCACAAATGGAATAAAGTGTTCCAAGTATGAAAACTTCTCAGGCGACCTCAAGTTTCGAAAACCATTTGTTGTCTCTGCCGAGGCCTTCTTCGTCTCTCTCTCTCTCTCTCTCTCTCTCTCTCTCTCTCTCTCTCTCTCTCTCTCTCTCTCTCTCTCTGTTGGAAATTCGGTTACTTTCTGCCTTTCGCTCCCAGTCCATCCTGTAGTTTATTCTGTCTTCAGTGGATTTGAGGCAACAGTTTCACTGTGTCTTTAGTTTTTACAATGGAGGGGCCTGGCACATTTAAATTCTAAAATCTTGACGTAGATAAGTAATGCGTGAATATTCACGTGTTATGGATTATTAATTGACTTAAAAGGAAATGTGGTTGAGACTTAAAATTATGTTTTGTTCGGTTATAATTTGTAACGAATTGGAAATTCATTTTTCCCTTCAAAATATTGGAGTCCCACTAATTTGAATAAATGATCACTGCCAACTTGTATCATGGTTAAAAGGAATATTAACGAAGAACTATCCAAGTTTTGCTTTGAAATATTGGACATCATTTTCATATACACTTTGTTTCAGTTACATTTGCTCTAACATTCCTTGCGTCGCATAAAGATTATCCGTTAGTCCTTAAAGAATTTAGTATGAAGGAATTCTTGCTTTCTCTGTTTTCATTTATTTCTCTTCAATTTGAGGCCCAAAGCGTGGATATCCTGTTCCTACATCTTTGGCATAAGCACATCCTACCGCTGAAGAGATACCGTTTTAAGTGATTGAGTTCGTCATGTTTTTGTTCTGCGTTTTCTTTGGTGAGAAAAGTGCCGTAGTATACTTACAATAGATCTCGCCATCCTTCAGAGCAGTCGAACTCTTGGAACAAATTGTCGTCATGGTTGCAAAAAAGTGCCTTCCCTTTCCACAGTCTTTTATGTGAGTCCCTTTGCCCATGCTATGCTTCCCTCCTTTTCCTTACTGTTTTTTCTAGGTTTATTAAAGATTTTTTTTATTCAATTACATTTTATAATATTAATTAATTTTTCCTCCCATTTCTTCCTCACAGATTTCTCCCGTTTTTTGTTGTAAAACAAATGAACATTCTATTTTTCAAAACCTATTAACAGAATGTATGTACTTTATCTGTACTGTTTATGGTAGTAATACTACATTCTCTTTCATCTTCCCTTATTAGTTATACCACCGGTCTGAAGCTTTCCATACACATACTCCCAGTGTACGAGTATATCGCTACGTTGTAAATGAACTCAGTAGACAAAACTAGAGACAAACTACGTACGAGTATACAAATTTTGAAGATTCCCACTTCAATACGTCAAGTATAGCATTAAAAACGTAATGATAATTCAGAGTAAAAGTTTATTCGTAGATTGTTAAACGTACTGAATTGTAATAGTATATATACTGAATTAGAATATTGACAGTGTGGTTTCCTAATGATATTTTCGAGAAACATTGTTACTTGCAATTAACGCTAACAAAGATATTACTGTGGGTCATCTTATCTCGTTACGCATGCTACCACCAAGTAATGGGCTGTGCTGTTTTCGCTTATTTTATCGAATGTGTGTCATATTTTGAGTTCTGGTATCTTCTGTGCAATGGCAGTAGTACTCTAAAGCGGATTATAGATATGTTTTTACTTAGTGATATTTTATGCTTATCGTATTCTGACAGTCATACTACCCAATCTGCGGTTGCGTGAACAAAGCCATTTTATCATCGGTCTTGTTCCTTCTGTTGTACAGTTGACTTATGTAACTAGGTCGTCAGGGTTACAGTTGTTCTAAGGCTTATTCCTGAATGATAGGATCCATTTGTATTGCACATATACAACTTGGGCATCCTTGAGAAGAGATTTCCTTATGCTTCAGTCTAATCACTGATGTCTTTTGCTTCGGTTTTTTTCCGTCATTCGTGTTCCCCTATTTTTAATGTTGCCAGCTTTGCAAGGCGCAACCTTCCCTTTTTTTCAGCACAGCGAAAACCAAGGACGAAGTTGATATTCATCGCCCACCACAAATGGCTAAGGTGGTTTTATATATAGCGAGAATTTCTGGCAATATTTCGGTCATCCATTCAGCAGTCTAGTGGGCGTGCTTTTACCCCATTAATAACATCATTAGTGCTTTTACGTGCTTTTAGTCGATACATCATTTCTGTTGGCTTGACACATATATTCTTCATAAAAGGTGAAATTGAGTGAATCGTGTTTCTTCCCCATTTAGCAAAATGAATGACGACTGTCTTTCCTTGTGATACCGAATGTAATGAAACTTGATGACCCCGTAGTTGTTGAACCAACGTTGATAGTTTTCTTATCTGTCAATTTATTCCTTCTTTTTTTTATTGACTGGACATGCATTTTAAGAGAGAAGCCAAAGAGCTGTTAACTTGGTAAGCAAACGTGCAGAGAATGAAATGCCAACATGGGAAGAGTAAAAATTAGTCAGGGTAGCAAGAAACATTATGATATT
>NC_061110.1:80189215-80199215 GCF_015104395.2 Macrobrachium nipponense | reverse complement strand
GCTCGGCTGGGGCTCATCATATCTGGGGGTCCTTGGTATGGTCAAGTTTGGGAACCACTGTAACTAAGTGATGAGTGAGAGAAGCAACAGGAGTGACGGTAATAACTATACTCTGTTTTTTTTCATCTGTCCATCCGCCTGTGGTGTTTTTGTATGGTAACACTGCGTCCCGGGCTTTAAATAGTTACGCTACGTGTAAGTTTAAGGTAAATAAAAGGATATCTGGGTGTACATTTGCAACTGAAAAGTGTTTTAATAATTTACTGTATGCGAATTAGACCATTAATATTCGAAATAGGTTATTGTTATTATTGTTGAATGTAAGCTCCCTTTTCGGGGTGGCGAATGGAACAGCCAGACGCAGTGGCGGGAAAATTGCTTCTCTCGCCGTTCACTACGGCAAGATGTCAACGTATTACTTCATTATACGTAAGTATATCAGTATGCACTGTTAATTTTTATAAAGTGCGTTTCAGCCAGATAGGATATGACGTAAATTGGTTTAGCATCTGTTTGATGGAATTTGCGTCTGGCTGTTCCATTCGCCACCCCGAAAAGGCAGCTTACATTCAACAATAATAACAATATCCTATTTCGAATATTAACGGTGTAATTCGCATACAGTAAATTATTAAAACACTTTTCAGTTGCAAATGTACGACCAGATATCCTTTATTTACCTAAAACTTACACAGCATAACTAGTTCAAGCCCGGGACGCAGTGTTACCATACAAAAAACCACAGGCGGATGGACAGATGGAAAAAAACAGGGTATAGTGTAGAACATATACATAGGAAGGGATATGGTGGGATTTCGATTGAGGGTAAAATTATAACAGACCGACTGATAGGGTTTAGACATCTTTGAGAGCGTGTAGATCAAGTGTTTATTGTAAATTATATGTGCAAGAAGTATTATTATTAATGTAACAGTGTATGCGGCATACAGATTTGCGACCAGATTTACAAGAAGTGTACCAGTGTATCGAACTTCTCAGACCCGGAGGTCTTTTATTCCTCACACCTTTGGACTGTGAAACGGAGGCGCATGCGCAATTACAACCTCAGTTGTTCAAGAGAAGATGCAATCCATTACACCCTAACACAAGTCACATTGTTCTTTGATAATTTATTAATATTTTTGCCTATTTATATATTTTTTCTCTCTCACACCCTAACACAAGTCACATTGTACTTTGATTATTTATTAATATTTTTACTTATTTATATATTGTTTTGCTCTTTTTTTTAATAAATGATCTTTTCTCTCTGTATCTCTATTGTCTCCTGTAATTTCTTTCTATTGAACGCCATATTCTTTGGAAGCTTGAATTTCAAGGCAGTGGCCCCTGTTGGCTTCTTCCATATTGTTAGGGTTTATAATAATAATAATAATAATAATAATAATAATAATAATAATAATAATAATAATAATAATAATAATAATAACAATACATCTTTTCAAAAATATTCTTTAATGTAATTGATTAAGGGCCAACATGAATGTCGTTGAGGGCTATGTTAACAAAATAATTGGCTAGGTGATAGGGCGATTGTATGCTCAAAATGTCGCATGCGTTAGAAGCTGGATCTGGTAAAGTAGCTGGTTTGGTGTATAAGGGGTCTGAAGCCAAGGTGCCCGCCATCATGATGATAGTTGCAAATTTTTATGGAAGGGTAATGAGAGAGTGGAGGAAAGGGCGTTAAATGTAGGGGGAAATTTAGCGGGAAAGGGAATATAGTCTTGCTGTGAATGTCGCCAAAAGTGCGGCTAGAATTGTAAAGCTATAATATTGTACTATGAAAGTATCAGTAGTAAAAAAGACTGTTAGCATTCGATTCATTTAGGAAGTTAGGGGTAAAGAATTCGAGTGAAGTTAGGACAAGACAGAAGGCAAATCAGAATATGTTTAGTAAAAGAGGTAATGATAACTCTGCAAAACTTTTAGAAGTGAAGAGTGCGAGGTACCACTGAATTGTATGTAGAGATTAAGCCAATCTTCTAATGCCAACTATGTACGGATTTAGAACAGCTAGCAAGACACACACGCACATACACAAAAGTTGGGATAAATAATTTATGTGAAATGTGGTCCTTGATAAATATAAAATGATGAAATACATAGAGATACAAAAAAGATCTGAAAAGAAGTTCAGCGCAAGTGAAAACGTGCATCAGAGTGTTTTTGAGATTTGCTCCCGTGTAGAAAAGGGAGGACTAAAGTTTGTTGAGAAATGTGTAAGAATCGAAAGTTGTGGGAGAAAGGTGGAACGAAAAACAGTGGAAAGCTGAGTTGCGCAATACTTTAAAAGGTACTGATTTGTGTTTATTATATATATATATATATATATATATATATATATATATATATATATATATATATATATATATAGATATATATATATATATATATATATATATATATATATCATACATACCGTGATTCATATACATACATCGAGCTACAAATGCCCTTTAATATCTGACTCGCTGTACCTCGCAATTTATATATTTTCATGATATATTAACCGAAGGGGAATTTTTTAGCCGATAAGAAATTCGTCGGCTCACGGTCGCGAACCATGGAATCAACACATTCAGGACACATAGTGAAGCATTCTTAGACCACACAGCGCTACCACGAAAGGTCCGGAATTTTTTGGTTCCATGGTTCGCGACCGTGAGCCGACGAATTTCTTATCAACTAAAAAATTTCCCTTCGGTTAACATAATATGAAAATATGTTTGAAAATATATTAATTCCGAGGTAGAGCGAATTAGATATACATCGAGCTACAAATATATATATATATATATATATATATATATATAGATATATATATATATATATATATATGTATATATATATATATATTATATATATATATATATATGTGTGTGTGTGTGTGTGTGTGCGTGTGTCTAATATAAGCTTTTTAGATATGCTTTGTCACTTCAGTTGTTGGCTGCGTTTACCGCTTGACAGGTGCTGCCATCTTGTTACGGCTGAAGGGTACTGGCACAGGCCTCGTATGGATATAAGTCAGTTTTCGTCTGCTTGAAGGCCATATTCTATTTATTTTTTTACGTTTTTATTCATTAATTAGAAGCTGTTTGATAATGCGACAAACGTTAAAAATACCATCTTAGCATATATGTTAGGATTTTCATTATATAATTGTAAATCATGTGATGGGTTGCACATAAATGTTTCATGGTGTATGAATTTGAGTGAATTTCAATAACTGTAGTGAAAGATTGTAGAACATTAGATTTCCCTTATAAAAAAGTCTCACTTCCCATTCAGACTGAAAATTTCACGTTTTGCTTTGGAAAACGAGAGAGAGAGAGAGAGAGAGAGAGAGAGAGAGAGAGAGAGAGAGAGAGAGAGAGAGAGCAGGCTTACCGCAGGGATTAATAAAAGAACATCAACATCAGAATGAATATTTTGTCAAAGTTGGATGGCTGAAGTGAGAGAAAACTGGGTATGGATTTAAACGGAGAGGAATTTGACGTTTAATTGATATTTTCCTATTTCCCTGAAAGTATCGTTTTCATGAATATCTCTGAAAACCTGCTATATAATAAGCTTTTAGGGCAATCAATATTATTACATTTAAGCTTTCAAGCATCTTGTGAAATGTTAAATTACCATTTTGTCTTTATTCATATAAGAAAGATTTATTGTGAATAAACATTTTTTTTTTTTTGCAATTGTAAGTGAATACTTGCTTTAGTGAACTGGGAATTCATGATAGATAAATGGCCAATTTTCTTGGTATGTTTTAGTCCACGAAAAAGCTTAGTCTCTTTTGTGTAGCATTACCGATTATTGCGTGCTGTTCCAGGAGTTTAGTTTATGGTAACTGTAATTAGAAGTAAGCTGATTATTAAGGGAACTTATTGTGTGTATTTTATACAAAATATGCCAAGAAGTCTGTCATTTGAACGGTCAGATATCGCCATAATATAAGCTTGCCAGTTGGCCAAGAAGAATGGAGTACCACGCCTGGCCCGGGGTCTCGGGGGGTTTGGGGGGGGGGGTGAGGTTAATTAGCAGCTGGAAAGATATCGTGCTTATCAGCCATACTTGTTTCGTGCATTACAAAGGAGGATCAGTAATGGCAGTGTCACGGCTCAATTAGAGGGGGCTTTGATATTGTGCATATGGTAGTGTAACCATGCCGTAAAATAATGACGGTAATATGCTTAACTAAGCATTGTCAGAAATGACTAGTAATAAACTGTCTGCCTTTGGAAAGGTATTTTATCGTAGTTGTGCAGGGTATAAAAAGGTATTTTTAAATCTTTAGTTTTCTTTAGTTTTTTTACGGAAAAGTATTGAAATGTTAGTTATAACCTTATATATTTGTTGTTTTTCTTTTCTGAAACATATTACGAAAAAATATCTATATTTAAACATTATACGAAAATTAGCAGCCTAGCTAGCATGAGAACTCTTAATAGCAGCCACCCAAAGGGAAATATTGGTAAATGAGCTAATGTTGTCAAAAGAATCATTGCATTTTTTGTTCAAGCTACATTCCACAACAGCAGGCATAAATAACAAAATGACTTAACATTATGGAAGAGCCAATTTATTGCAGTATACACGGTGGACAGCAAACTCGTATATTTTTCTCACTAATGTTTTTTTACTTTACAGATATTTCATTATTATAGCAGAGTGGAGAAATATTTGCATTTTGATAACTTGTGAACAAAAGATAAAGTTGTCAGACTGTAAAGCAACGCCAAACTCATTAACATACTTCATAGTATAAGAAATAAGTTTACAGGGACAAATATAAAAGAATCTCGTCAAACCCAAAGAGTTCATTGCATCGTGGTGTGACATGCATAAAAAATATAATGATTTATGCATGTGCACGTTATATATATATATATATATATATATATATATATATATATATATATATATATATATATATATTATTCATGTGCACGTGTGTATGTATGTGCATGAATAGTCAAATGAATATTTTTCATTATACATGGGGAACTTGCTCTGGACTTAGATATTTGCGAATTTATATATATATATATATATATATATATAATATATATATATATAATTATATATATATATATGTGTGTGTGTGTGTGGTGTGTGTGTGTGTGTGTGTGTGTGTGTGTGTGGGTGTGTGTCTATGCATTTGTGTGCCTGTGTCTATATATGTATTTGAATACAAGTTCGCAAGAGATAGAAAAACAAAGAAAGTTCCTGCGGTTCATGTGTATATATGGACAGTCAAGGCATCCTGTGATTAACTGCTGTCTCAGCAATGAAGTAATAACTCGCGAAAATTGCTGCCTAGGACGCTTCGGTGTCAAATGAAAGTGGTACTCTGTGTCCCTTGAGAGAAGAGCGCCCATTTCCTTCTTGGAAGGAGGAATTGCTCTCCAATTAGTGTATTTATAATTAACATGCTAGTAATTTAGAACAGTATCATTGTCGTAACTTTCTTTCTTTTAAAAACACCAGATAAGAGGGGGGTTTCTGCATTGGGTTTGCAGCCTGTAACCTGAAATTATCACCGAAATAATTTGCGGAAGGGATCCGATATTCACTCATGCAGATTTAGTGGCGAATGTAAAGGGGGGTGGGCACCTGGCCACGTGCCACCTTCCCCCCCGCCCCCTATAGATACGAATAATAGAAAATTGTTTTCTTTCATTAAATCATTATTAGTGGCAAAGATTTGCTTAGGGAATGATTATTTCAACAACAACAACTTTTCAGTAACAAAAACAACAAGTTCTACTGTGTGTATATCTATATAATGTGTGTTTGTGCATACGTATATATATATATATATATATATATATATATATATATATTATATATATTTGTGTGTGTGTGTATGTGTGTACATGTGTCATATTTGTACTGTATATGTAATATATGATCTGCTGCAGCTCTTAAAGACAATGCATCAGTGATTGCTGTTTATTTTTTTCATTTCTCTTAAGGATTGTTCTTTCATTTTGTTTTGAAATGTTGTTTGATGTTCAAATTTAAGTCACAAATACTTATGCCTACACTATACATACATACATACCATACATATATATATATATATATATATATATATATATGTATGTGTGTGTATTGATAAATGTAAAAATACACATAAAAATAAGTTTATACCTATGTGATTACAAGCTCTGACTATTATACACTCGCGTAAAGCTGCGAAGAGTAACAGGGGCCAGTATATATCTTGGCTGCTAATTGCGTAATTTGGCACATGGAGGTATTAGCCAAGATAATTGCTGAGATAATGACGCTCGCTGAGGTTTTGATACCCTCCCCAAAGTCGCTTATGAGTGTTGTTACGTGAAACTTTCAAACAGATCAAGGTATTCCAACAGAGAAAGAATGCTTGTTATAATATAAAGGAATTGTTTTGAAGTTAGGACCAATTTTACCAATTTGGGGTGTTTTGGTGATGATGTTTTTATTTCGACTGTTTATTTTCTCATTTTACAAACTATACCCTTGCACTGTCATAGCCCTCTCAGTGTTATGCTGATTAGTTTATCCGTAGCTGTCTTATTTCTTTACCCATTTATTTTATTACTACAAGCCTTAAAGTTTACGTTATCAGTCTCACTGGTGAAGTTGAAAGCTTTATTTTCTATCAGCATTTATTCGGAGTGTAGTCATTTTTAGTTTTCTGTAAAAGAAAACCATTGAGATGGCTTTGTCTGTCCGTCCGCACTTTTTCTTTCCGCCCTCAGATCTTTATAACTAGTAAGGCTAGAGAGCTGCAAATTGGCATGTTGATCATCCACCATCCAATCATCAAATAAATTGTAGCCTTCTAGTCTAAGAAGTTTTTATTTGATTTAATTTAAGGTTAAAGGTAACCATGATCGCGCTTCTGGCAACACAGGAACATATACCACCATGGCCGGCTGAGAGTTTCATGGGCCGCGGCTCATTCAGCACTATACAGAGGCATCCGAAAGATAGATTTATTTTCGTTGACCTTAATTATACGCTGTACAGAAAGCACGATTGTGCCGAAGAAACTTCGGCGCATTTTTTACTTGTTATAAATCTTTAGCCTTTGTTGAGAGACCCATTTTTGTTTTTGAGTGGCTGTACCAGCATGAAAAGGCTCCCAGTCTCTCCAGTATGAAGAAACTTACCGTTTTTCCGAATTTTATGGGAACAGGTTTTCGTTCTGGCAACGCGAATCGTCCGAGTTCGATGCGATTAACCTCATTTTGCCTGTAACAGGCAAAACTCAAGTAGTTTGCAGTCGGGGAGGTAATTGCCCATAATAACGTTCTCTCTCTCTCTCTCTCTCTCTCTCCTCTTCTCTCTCTCTCTCTCTCTCTCTCTCAGTTTGAGTCGAAAGGAAATAAGTGAGAATTTATGACCCAGGCAGTGACCTCCAAAGGAGATAGGTCAATTCCATTATGGAAGGCATTTTTCTTCTCAGGCTCTCCTCTTCCCCCTCCTCCCCCTCCCCCCCTCCTTCCGCCCGCAAGCAAGCTGTTTTGTTATATGTAT
Source organism: Macrobrachium nipponense (assembly GCF_015104395.2). NCBI lineage: Eukaryota > Metazoa > Arthropoda > Malacostraca > Decapoda > Palaemonidae > Macrobrachium > Macrobrachium nipponense. The sequence continues at coordinate 80,191,667 of NC_061110.1, read as the reverse complement.
ATAAATGTACTGTACTGTTTTCAGTGGGAATTAAAGAAGCGTGGTTTGTTTACATAAATAACTGTTTCCAAGTGAAAAAAAAATTTGCTATATTCGAATTGTTTTGTTTTTAATAAATGAAAAGTTTAAATAAAAGAAGGGAATTTACCTTAACTATTGCGAAGTGTTGTTGACAAGATTCAAGAAATTGGTTCAAAATATGAAAATTTAAATATTTATAAAATGTTACATTTTTTCATTTTGAAATGCTCATGATGTATATAAAGTCAGGCAAGTCGTTTTTGACGATTGAAGATAAATTAATATTTTCCAATGAAAATGTAGTAGGAGAGAAGATGAAACGCATGTAATGATTTTCTTGGCCGCATACTGAGCGCCAAACCCGTTAATATTGTTGTTTATGTAAAACAAATGACAAAAAATGGTCTATATATTCAGTGTATGCAAAATATTGAAGCTTTCCGTGTTCAGTGTATACAAAATATTGAAGCTTTCCGTGATCGCTTTCCTAGACCTCTCTCTCTCTCTCTCTCTCTCTCTCTCTCTCTCTCTCTCTCTCTCTCTCTCTCTCTCACTTTCAAGCCAGTGAGCATGATTCCGTTCCGTTCCCAAACAGCAGCCAGTGACGACCTCCCTGACAGAAGTAGCAGACGTGATCAAAGTAGTGCAGCTGCTGAAGGAACAATGAGCGAAAATAGGAAAGCAAAAGTACATCTCTTGCAGATGGAAACCTTTTTTAATGCTTGGTTCGATTTCTATTTTTTTTTTTCTTTATTAATTGCTCGAATTTCTCGAAAGTGTCTAAAACTCGGCTAAAATTGTGCTCTTCTGGCAGCTTACTGATTTTGTCTGAAGGAATATGTACCTTATCAGTGTCCAAAACGGTTCTTCCTTACCCTATGCATAATAACTATATAGGTCTAAGAAATTTCAAGAAGTACATTAATTGCCATGGCTTGAACACATTTATTCTCTGAAGCATTAAGTATCATTAGTGAAATGCGAAGGAGTGAGAATCCCTTACTTGTAAATTTATATATTTAGGTGAAATTTTTTACCTCTCGAAAAATTTACGATTTATAATTGATTATTGGTTTTTAGAGGAATGTTGCTCACGTAAACGGCCTTGGTCCAAAGGAAAATTGCAGTACTGGTACTAGTAAAAGCGTCAAAAAGGCTCAGCATTTTGTCAATTGTTTTGCAAACTTTTTCCGAATTTTATGAGGTCGGATGAATTGTCGGAGTTCGATGCAATTGCCTTCATTTTGCCTGTAACCCGCAAACTCAAGTAGTTTGCAGTGAGGATGTTAATTGCCCATAATAACATCTCTCTCTCTCTCTCTCTCTCTCTCTCTCTCTCTCTCTCTCTCTCTCTCTCTCTCTCTCTCTAATCATGCCGAAGGGAAATAAAGTGAGAATTTATGAACGAAACAGTCACCGCCAGGAGAGATAGGTGAAGGTCATTACGGAAGCTATTTTTCGAATACGTTCCCTGCATGTGGAAATTGAAGAATAGTTTGATGATCAAATGTAGGAAATTCTTCTTTAACAACGAAATATTAGTGGATTTCAGATTATTTGAATGTTCATAAATGATCTATGTTGTAGTATTAGCCAAACGGGATGTAGGTAGTGATGACGAGTAAAATGATAAAATTTTAAAACCTGGTCGTTGTTGATGACCGGCTGATTACTAATAAAAGCTTTTAAAAATCAGTTTAGTCTTCTTCTACTTTCTAGACTATATAATTTTAACAATTGTAGTCTTTCCATAGTCTAGGTCCTGAAGGGAAATAAAGTGAGAATTTATGAACGAAACAGTCACCGCCAGGAGAGATAGGTGAAGGTCATTACGGAAGCTATTTTTCGAATACGTTCCCTGCATGTGGAAATTGAAGAATAGTTTGATGATCAAATGTAGGAAATTCTTCTTTAACAACGAAATATTAGTGGATTTCAGATTATTTGAATGTTCATAAATGATCTATGTTGTAGTATTAGCCAAACGGGATGTAGGTAGTGATGACGAGTAAAATGATAAAATTTTAAAACCTGGTCGTTGTTGATGACCGGCTGATTACTAATAAAAGCTTTTAAAAATCAGTTTAGTCTGAAAGACTAACAAGCAAAACACCTGAAATGATTTTGCTAATGTTTTATTAGTTTTCAGTGACGCCAAGTTACACAACTGAGGGCACTGAAAATTGAGCTCCGGAACAAATAAAATCGTCTCGAGTGACTTCATTTGTCACTTAGAAAAGTAATAAAACTGTTAGTTTTGTTACAGATAAACTAAAATAAAAAAGAAAAAAATCTTGAAAGTGAGGGTCCAAGTTTCATATGAAAATTCCTTAATTACTTAGTTACGCGTCCCTTCAAATTATTTGGTCTTTACCAAAAGCAAAGCGAATTTTCCCATAATCATTTTATTTTACAAGTAAAAATATTATTT
>NC_061110.1:80179215-80184215 GCF_015104395.2 Macrobrachium nipponense | reverse complement strand
TATATGAATAAAAAATATCAAGGGTTCGTGGAAAATAAAGTAATTATTTTGTGTGTGTGTGTATATATATAGATATATATATATATATATATATATATATATATATATATATATATATATATATTATATATAATATATCCATTGTATATGTGTAAGACAGAGAGAGACGCGCGCACACAAAAAGTTTTAAAGGCTCTCTCTCTCTCTCTCTCTCTCTCTCTCTCTCTCTCTCTCTCTCTCTCTCTCTCTCTCTCTCTCTCTCTATACTGTTGTGCTGTTCTGCGACTTTGAAAACCAAAGGCCTCAAATGGTCACAAAATTGTGAAATGTGACTGCTTCATTATTTTAAAACTACTGAATTTATCTTTGTTTGCTTTATGTTTAACCCATTTTCCAAAGTAATTCCTGTATCCCAGATTATTCCTTCCTGTTAGTAGTTTGCTTAGATTTTTGTCATTTGTGTAACTTCGTTTTAAACAGCCAAACAGCCCTTTTTTTTCTCTCTGAGCTTTCAAAGAGTAATTCTGTTACAACATTTACTTGATTTTCCTATTTCAAATTCGTTCCCGAAATCCACTTCTCATACCAGCCTCCATGATGGGCCAGGGGGGGCCAGTGGACCCGTCCCAGCAATGCCACCTAACCCCCACCCCAACCCCGAAAGGTCCTAACCAGACCCTGTTTGGTCCGGTGCCCAGTGTTCCTCGTCTTTGTGTTTATTCTTCGAGGAAATCTGAGGAACAATTGTGCGTACCGGTGCGTTATTATGTAGCCCGACTCGAGTTATGTACACTTGCAGACGCACAAGCGTAGCTGAGTTATGTTTATAGAATTTTCTCGAGATGTAGTGAGCGCACAGTCATTTTCAAGTTGTAGAACAGCACATAACAAAGCTTGTATGCTGGATTTTGGTGGTTTAAGATTTACTTAAACGCGAATTGTATACTTATATGCACTTTCCACCTCCGTGATTCTCTAAAAAGCAATTAGTGAAATACGGACTTGACTGATTAAATATATATATATATATATATATATATATATATATATATATATTATATATATATACATATATGTATATATAATGAATCACGAAAATTTTGGACGTGATGAATATATAGATAAAGGCAAAAGACACGAAGGAAAGTGAAACCCAGGAGTATTGCGAGGCATTTCGACTCAATGTCCTTTACTTAGCTTTTGCCTTTATTTATATATATATATATATATATATATATATATATGATATGTAGTATATACTAAATATGTTTATATATTTATAATCTTGTTGTTTTATTGCAGTACTAATTTGATTGTGAGGGAAATATGAATAATGTTAATTTCATCCTGATCTAATTAAATCTATAACAAAATGGAATTAACTCGGCCCCCATCCGTCGAAGAGCATATTAAAATCTCACATCATTGTTCCGCAAAAGGCATCTTTGGTACCTCTCTTGTAAACTAACAAAACTGTTTCTTCATCAGTCTGATGTCTTTTGATAACTATCATCTCACAAAGGAAAAATTAATTAGGGAATCTAGATTGAAAGGGAGAAGATACAGTTGTTTTTTCCGTAATTTGTTTAAAAGGTCCTCAACCCCTTTTTTCCTAAATTTAAAGGTTATTACTACTTTTTTTTTCAAAGTGCCTTTATCTGGCGAGTGAAAATTATACAATACTGTGCGTTTCTAAGTTCGTAATGACATCTATATACAGTTCTCTGTATAGCAAATGACTCGGTCAGTAAGTGGTATAGTCTGAATAGCAATTGAATATTCATCTAAACAAGGACTGTTGAATAACCCGTCAGGCAGTCAGGAACTCTTGGTTATTTTCCATGACTCACTTAATAATATAGGCAATGTTGTAACTAGGTAGTTCTGAATATTTCACGACGCTACGTATTACCTCCAATTCCATTTTTTTTTTCACTGCTGTTGAATTCATATTTAAAGGTACCAGAATACTATAGGCATTTTTCATAATAAGTATTTGTACGGAGGTTTTGGTATCAGTTCTGAATGGTAAGGAGCCTTTTGGGAGAATGACCTTTCAGGCGTAATTGCTCTTGAGTGGCGGTTTCCCTTTTACCATCATTAGGAATTATGATTCAGATTATTGTTAGAGCTTAAAAAAAAAAAAAAAAAAAAAAAAAAAAAAAAAGAAAGAAAGAAAGAAAGAAAGAAAGAAAGACACGCTGTGTCTCCATATTTCCAAAGTTCTGTTTGAACAGGGAACTTCTGCTAACTTCTTTAGGTGCAGCTTCTCAAGAACAAATCGTCAGCGTCTGCAGTCTATTGAGGCCCCACATTGTGACACTACAGTACCAGTCTCTTCTACTCTTTACTATAAAACTGTGAACGGGGTTTCGTCATTATTGAAGGGGAAGTGGGGTGTGATTTTTTTTTATCCACATTGTGAAATATATTTCAGAGTTGCAATAATAGCGTTCGGTTATTTTTAGCTCCAAATGTATAAATCCGGAAGTGAGTATCTGTGTTGATACTGATGGCTCCCCCTCGCGTGGCTTTTGCAACCTGCAAAGGAGAACAAAAGAGAGGTGGGGACCATTTGATCGGCAGCTTTGTTCGAGAGTCTGTTCTGTTATGTTACAAACTGAACACTATTCCAGTTCCCAAATCACTATAGATTTATGCATGTATGTCAAATCCCTCCTCTTGATGATTTATTATATTGGTGTCTATTGTATTTTCTGTAAGTCAGTATTGAATTAAATAATACAATGCATTTATTTTAGGTTACGTTTACTTGCTGTGTAGGTAAGCGCACCGTTGTGTATACATGCTTCGGTTCATTCTCGTACATTCTGCCCGCCATTCCAGCGTCATTATCTCCAATTAAGGAGACCTCAGCAACGTTCGTTATTTGCTTCGTGTTAAGTGACTTACCTTGCCATTGTACAGCATACTTTACCATTTTAGTAGTAATTTAGCAAAAGTAACTTTAACATGCTTCGAAATGACAGTATTTCCTAGTAATATACGGAGAGAGAGAGAGAGAGAGAGAGATAGAGAGAGAGAGAGAGAGAGAGACTGCATGATTAGCCGAGAAGACGAACGCTACAGAAATTATAGTCTTGGTTTGGAGATGATTTAATAGCAGTAAAATTTCGTATATTGCATTACATAAATAACAGCATTTCTGCCAAATAAAAAGTAGATTTATATACCTAACTTGGCTTATTGCCCTGATGTTTTAAGAATGTTAGACAGAGTAACTTTTACTATGATTGAACCTAACAATTCATTCCCATGCTGTTTCTGCAGTAACTATTAACTGGTGTTTTACTCTGTTCTCCGTTGCCCCGAGTTCGGGATGGTTTTCATAAGGCCAGGTCCTAAAAGAGATTGTTTACTTTGTTAATAAGTGACGATTCATAGTTTATATAATTATTAACTCTATAATATTATATAACAGGTTTTTTTTTTCTTTTTTTTTTGCATTGCACGTTCCCTTCAAGAGAGGAAGTAATACTACTATAAACTGCCAAACACCTTCTTTTTAGTTTTTTAGACTTTTGCTGTTTTTTTTTTTTATTATTTTTTTTTTTCTTCTGTTTTCCCGTTTTCGCGTATGATTTGCATTTCATTCTGTAAAGCTGAGCTTTGCAATTAATGCCTCTTTAACTTTTGTTTCATGAGAATGTACCCTCTTTGGATTTATAACAATAGTAATTATGAGGAGACTCTTTGGAATTGCTGGGAAAGTTGAAAGAAATAAGAAACTAATTCTGCTTAAGCTAACTGCAAATTAATCGACCAGTTTACATTAACGTAATGATGTTTTCCTTTCCAAATGGTGTACTTAACTTTAAGAATGCGTAGAAACAAGCAAATACCTGTTGTTTGCCAGCGGTGCAAAAAAGAAAGCATTTTTAAACTCCTGACCGTAATACATGCGTTTGCTTTGCAAACATATTCTATATATGTCATTTGCGGACAAGCCATGGATGTTTATAACAGGGCAAAGTCAATATGCGTTGTATACATGATTTATATTTCTATGTAACGGTTATCGCATGTAAATATTTGCATTTTCACGCAGTTTTAATGCTTAATGTTCAAGTTGTCATGTGTTCTGGCAGGAGTGAATAGCTTTCTGACCGTTTATTTGGTCAGTCTCCTGGTTTTTGGGTTGTTCAGCATTTGCTTTTGCTTGGCTCTGGTCGGTATTCATCATTTTTCTCTTAATTACCTTCCTTCCATTGCGGCAGTTGCTTTATTTTTTATTTTGATAATTTTTTATCTTTTCCCGTAAATGTGTTCCCTCTGGTTATTTTCCAACTTTAAACTGATATTATTCAATTGAGTAACAGTGATTAATTTGACTGTTTGTATCTGGTTTTTCATTTTCTTTCAACCCTATCCTCTGTATTTTTAATGTATTATTTTCAGTATCCAATATGTCCCTACGACGTATAATCTCTATAAAGGCCACTTGGAATTTTCCTCTTCCGAACTTACATTTATTGCCCTGTCTTCTTGCCAGCCATTTATCTAAGAATTTACCCTTGCTTTCAGTCATATCCCGGTCTTTTTCAGCAAACTCATTTAAACTCTCCCCAGTCACTGCAGTTTCTCGTCATATTGCCCAGGAACACTGTATAAGCTGCAAGAAGCAGACTCCACACTCCTTTCATGATGCCTATTCTTATCCCCGACTTGCACACTTGCATCAATGTCCCATATCCTTTTTGTTGCCCATTTCTCATCATTCATGGAAACCTTAAACAGCTGTATAGTTATAAATCAACTTTTTAACAGATCCACTCCATGCTAGTCACTCTGCTTTATTATTTAATATAATATATGCTTCAGTTTTATCTGAAAAACTTTCAGATGCTCTACACACATTGCCTTTACAGGATCATTCCTTTGCAGCTGTCTTTAGTTCCATGTGTGACTCAGCTACGTTTTTCTTTGATGTAAAGCTTTTCCTTCAACCTTTTCATATTATTATGCACTTGACCTAGAAG
>NC_061110.1:80149215-80164215 GCF_015104395.2 Macrobrachium nipponense | reverse complement strand
TAATGTATAATTATTTTCCGTTTTACCCCAGTTGAAGATAGACATTGCGTTAGCCACTGCCACGTTCAACCTTTACCTGCTGAATCAAGGATGAACCCCTTGTGCAGAAATTTTCCACGCCTTCAGCTGCTTCGTAGACTCCCAAAGTAGTCTCATCAGCAAGCGTAGACCCAATCCTTCCCACAGATGAATCACTGCAAATTGGTCAGTTTTCAATTGACGGTTCTATTCACCTACTGCTGCTCTGAAGTCCCATTGAACCATACCTCAGGGCGCGTTAGCACCTCCAAGGGTATTGCTGACCCCTTTGTTTGAGAAATATCTCTTAAGTGGCATATACGTGTCTTTCCTTGAAACCTAAACTAGTCTAACTTTTTACTCCCTTAAGATTCCAGTAAATACAACAACAGTAATCTGGCCGATCATTGGTGTGAAAGTCAGGAATTGTCCGATAACTTGGTTAAAGCAATGAGAACAGATTCTGTACCAGGCACTGACTTCGCCCTCAGTGTCGTGATCGGTATGGTCTTGGCCTGCCACCTTGTTGGCAGCGAGTTCGATTATCGGGCATTCCAATGAGGGGTAAGAGATGTGTATTTATGGGGATAGAAGATTCACTCTCGACGTGGTTCGGAAGTCACGTAAAGCCGTTGGTCCCGTTGCTGAATAACCACTGGTTCCATGCAACGTAAAAATACTGTACAAACAAACAAACAAACACAATATTCGCTTTCCGCATTTGAATTTCAAGGGTTTCTGGTGAAAATCATTTTCTAATCGAGAGGATAAACGTTCGCTTTATGCCATTTTGCAACATTTTCTCTTCCGTTGATTAACATCAAACATCGTTAGAATGTAGTTGCTTTGACACGAATGTCTCACACAAATCGTAAGTCAGTTGTGCGATCTTGAATAATGCAAAATATTTGAAGATGATGTACATTCCCTTAACATTTATAGTACTTTTGCTATTCATGTCCCTTGTTCAGACGTGTTATTTTGTGATTGTATATAATCGTTATATCCAAGAGGTGTGGTAATTGATTATATCATATCATTTCGCCTCGAGTGATACAACATATTCGTATCGGTTTGAGAAGATGCTTGTTGACTGAAACTTGCATGTCAGTTTAGGATTTGGGCAAGTGGAAGTGAAGATGTTGAATTCGGATTCGTTTGCAATGATCTTGATGATCAGTGATTTTGAAATTTGTAACCATTGTTGTGACGCAATTTTCTTACTGTACATTCATTCCTTTATGATTCCTTCTGGTTAAGTACATTCTTCAATCTTTTATGCAACATGATTATTTGTTAATCATGTATAAAGGGATAAATAGTTTAAATATTGATTCAAACGGCGTTATTAAATGTGAATGGGAATGTTTGCTATTTTTTATGAGTAGTTTTTTCTCTCCGATGTTTGACATTTTTCAGTTACAAAGTTAGTACAATTATTATTACAAAATACGTACATATTTACATAGCCTTTCTCTCTTTCTGTTTCGAATGATCAGTCAGTCGATCGATGGACCTATGAATCGACAGAATTTCAAGTGTTCTTTGTTCTTTGCACATAGCCGCTCTGTTTTTATCACTGCGTTTGCAACACTCAATGCAACTGTTGTAGCGTTTTGCAATGTTTTTCTTTTTGTCCCGTTTACACAAGCTATTGTTTTTGCATAGTTGTATGGTTTTCTATGTCTTTGAACCTTAACTTTTCCTCACTTTTCTTTCGTTTTTCGTTTTTATTGAGATTTTTTTCCCAGAGATTTCAAGAAATGAGGGCGTCTGTGCTCTCACAAGCTTATCTAAATAGTTACTTTTTAGAAATGATTTCTCTTACTGCTATTTTCTTATCCCAAGATGTATGAAATAATTTTGATTTTCCTTGAATTTTTTAATCTCAGATAACTCAGATAATTTATTGAACGGGTGATCGTGAAGAGAAACTTCAAAAACTAGTGGAAAGGTTGTCAAATGCTTTGCGAGAAACAGATTAAGAGCAAATAGGAGCTAATTAAGGTTTTAAGGGTGATTAGATACCAGGAAAAGTGGACACTGAATGCTTATAAGGAAGATGGAGGAACGAAGTGATGGGTTTGCAGAGGAGTTTTGCAATGAGTGAAGCAGATGATGCTATGGGAAACCGGTTCGCCGGATTAGGTGAGGCAAGGAAGGCAAACTGGTATGAGCAGAACTATGGGAAGGGACTCGGAGAGTCTGTGGAAGTCAAGGTGGGAATGTATGAAGGGATAGCTTAGCCAGATCTCCTTTATGGAAGTGAAGTATGAATGTGGAACGAGATTGAAAGAGAAAAGAACAAAACTATAACGTTTTGTGTTGTTCACTACAAGTGTCACTAGAAAGAAATAAAGGGGGAAATGTGGATATAAGTAAAACAATTAGAAAACGCACGTGAAAGGATGAATTAGAACGTTTTGAGGTGGTTTGGTCATTTAGAAATAAGGGGAAGAGGCAGGTTACCAAAAATTGTATATAATAGGGAGGCGGTTTGAAGTCTAGTATATGATTTAGTTTTTATATTGTTTAAAATTGATAACGAAGCTTTTTTATATGATATATATATGTATATATATATATATATATATATATATATATATATATATATATATATATATATAGTGTTTTATGCGCGCTCGTGGGGGGGTGTTTTGCTCTTCCTTTCTTGTAGTTTAAACTGAACTTTTTATGTGGTATTATGGAGCAAGAAAAAGTTTTTAATTCCTTGCGTTTAGGTGTATATACTGATATCAGTGTATGTTCGCTGTGCGTAAATGCGTACCAAGTACTTTCACTATTGAAGCACTATATTTTCTGCTTTTATTAAAGAAATACGCTGGTCCCCTTTCTGTACAAAGCATTACAATAACAATTTTCCAGCGTATTTCGGTATTTATTTGACGGTTAATCATTCTTTTTTTTTATTTGTATTTCGTTTTTCTCACTTGAGGCCATAACCTAACTTTATATATGACGGTAACGGCTGAGGCTAGCATCTGGGCGTCAGGGCTACAACATAAACATAGAAGTTACGCCTCTGGACCCTTAATAACTGCTAAAGGAAATGAGGTATTGATTTAAGATGGTGTGTGTCACTTGGGAGGATCTAGTGAAGGGTGGAGGAAGGAGGGGAGGTAGGGTGGTAGAGGAGGAGGAGGATAGGAAGACATGGATGGGGGTGAACCAGAATCAGGAGTCTTGTGGGCAGAAGGGTCGGGTTAGGTGGATTGGGTAGGGGCGGAGTGATAGAGAGGGAAGTAGTGTGTGTGTGTGTGTGTGTGTGACGGGGTTATGTCACGGTGGGAGGAAGAGAGAGAGAGAGAGAGAAAGAGAGACAGAGAGAGAAGAGCGGGATGAGGTTGTGGGGTTTTTGGTGGTTAAAGACCATTATCCTTGAGGGAGAATTTGGTTAAGGAGAAAAAGAGACGGAACTAAATGTGGAAAGGACGAAAAAGAGAGACTCGAAGGAAAGTACGAGGCGCCATAAGTACCATGATCAGATTTAAGTACGGAGAGACACTAAAGTAGAAGCAGGGATAAAGGTTTGTGTGGGGGGGGACGCTCCCAAAATATGATGCTAATAAGTAATTTTTCGGAGATGAGGTCAAATCCTTGGGAAAGAACTAAACAGATTCTTATATCTCCAGTAATTTCGGATAAAAAGTGCAAATCACCGAATATTGAAAGTCTAAAGAAAGAATGAGAGAGAAAGGATGACAGGATGAGAGACTAGACTATCCGACTGAAATAAAATAAAGACTGAAAGCAGAAGAAAGAACAGCCAAATAAAATTAATAAACGAAGATGCTCTTGTGAATTTTTATTTATTTATTTATTTTTAATCTTGGAAAAAGAAATCAGTAAAAACATCAGATGATGCTCGAAGTGAAAATAGATTTGATAGAGAAGATGAAGAGGTCAGTTAAAAGGGCGATGGGAAACTCTGAATGAATTAAATATATGGTGGCAAGGATTTTCAGATTACGTAAACACAAACGAATGATTTTGCCTCCGGTAAACTCATACACCCGCTCTTTAACATCTGCGTTTGTTGTCCTCTGCGTGAGTTTGTGTATTTGCGTGCATTTATATACACATATTTTTAGTGATAGACTTGTGTGAATAGGTTACAAGGTCTAACTATATATCTGTGAGCGTGTAGGTTGGTGTGTATAGTTCTATCTCAAAAAGTAAATGTGAATTGGTACATCACAATGAACGAAGAACTGTATTAATTGTACGAAAATAATAAGTAAACATTAAAATTATTTATTCTGTAGCCACTTCGGCGAAGCCAAAGCTCCGTTATAAGAGAAATTGTGAATATGTGAGCAAAAAAATGACACCGAGAAAAAAAATAAAAGAAAAGTAAATATACAAATGAAAAGCGGAGACGAACAGCTTAAAATTCCCGGAAGACGAGAGAAAGAAAGAGAGGAGAGAGCACGAATGTGGATAAGATAAAGTGACCCCATTAGCAAAAGAGCGTAGATGAATAGGAAAGGAAACGGAATGAGAGAAAGAGCGAGAGAGAGGAGTATAAAGATTTATGTATATTCAGAATGGAAGAAAGGGTGTATTAATATGATCACGGAAAGTGGAAAGAATGCAGGATATGAGCCAATTAGGGATTACGGAAAAAGAATGAGAGGAAGTAGGAATAATGGCGCGAGTCCCGAATAACAAAAGAAAGGAAATGCGTGGTACCGAGAAGTGAAGGGGAAAAAGAGGACATGTAATAAAGGTGCAACCGGTAAATATAGGAATTGGGGAATACTAAGTAGCACAAAGGAAGAGAGGTTGGGATAATACTGTAGTTCCTGAAATGAAGTATAATGAGCAGAAATAAAGGCCTTACAACTGAGTGTAATCTGAATGAGCCTTGCGACTACTTAACACGCTCATGCACGCATATATACATTATATATATATATATATATGAGAAGATTGCATATTATAGACGTCATGCTAAAGTCTATATACCGTTCAGTGCTACATTCAAATGCCAAAGGACAGCTAACGGAACTAAAACAAATTGCTAAATTGCTTACTTACATATGCATAAATGCAACATACGTATATATATATATATATACATATATAATAGATATATATATCTATATATATATATATATATATATATATATATGTGTGTGTGTGTGTGTGTGTGTGTGTGTGTGTCACTCGTCCCAATCCTTAACTATCCTGATTTATCCTTCTACTAAAGTAGGCGGTTCCATTTGAATAAACGAAGATTAGCCCATGGCAACTACCATAGATCTTGGTAAGCGTGGTTTGTGAGTGTGTTTGTGTATGTATGTAAGTATGTATGCATATGTTAGCATGGTGTAGTAAACTGTGTTGGTTCCAGTTGCTGTCCTATGAATTTTGAACGTACTACTTAACGGTACTTGGGCTTCATTATGACGACCAGACTATGTAATCTAATTTTATTTTACGTCGATTTTCTACAGCATATTTTGATACGTATTTGAGGAAAATTTTTTACGTTTACGGATCATCTATTTCAGAGAACAATTTATCAAGTTTTCTAAAAATCTTCTCCTTGTGTCATATTTTTTAGTTTGGATTGTCAAAAAAAAAAATTGTAACAACTCTCCGATAATCACCCTACTCTGTGTTAAGACCGTAAAAATTACGAATTTATTTTTTAACAATATTTAAAGGAAGTCACGTATAAGTTCATAAGTACGTTGATCAAGCCTTCTTGAATATGGTATGTGGATCAAGTGATATGCTGATCTTTAATTGTTGATAGTATGTAACTTTCATCTGCTGTTAAGTGTGAATACCAAGTTATTGTCGTTTTTTTAAATTAATTTACACAAGTCTTGTAAACTGGTAGTTTTCTTGGAAGTTATATGATGAGTACCAGGAATAATCATAGAGTTAGTTTTGTGTTAGTTATGAGGACTATTTTGTGGACGAAGAGAATAGTTTTAGCAAAATGCCAAGGCCGAGTTTCATGCAAGTCAGTCATTGAGAGTCAGATTCTAATTGAGAAGTTTCGTTTCGTGTTCTAATACTTTCTTGATAACCTTGAATTAAAGCTATATACTTTCTTAATAACCTTGACTTGAAGCTATATACTTTCTTTATAACCATGACTTAAAGCTATATACTTTCTTCATAACATTGACTTAAAGCTATATACTTTCCTAATAACTTGACTTAAAGCTATATATTTTCCTAATAACTTGACTTAAAGCTATTTACTTTCTTAATAATCTTGACTTAAGGCTATATACTTTCTTAATAACCTTGACTTGAAGCTATACACTTTCTAAATAACCTTGGCTTAAAGCTATATACTTTCTTAATAACCTTGACTTAAGGCTATATACTTTCTTAATAACCTTGACTTAAAGCTATACACTTTCTTAATAACCTTGACTTAAGGCTATATACTTTCTTAATAACCGTGACTTAAAGGTATACACTTTCTTAATAACCTTAACTTAAACCTATACACTTTCTTAATAACCTCGACTTTAAGCTATACACTTTCTTAATAAACGTGACCTAAAGCTATATACTTTCTTAATAACCTTGACTTAAAGCTATATACTTTTTCTTAATAACCTTTACTGCATCTTGATAACCTTGACTCAAAGTTATATACTTTCTTAATAACCTTTACTGCATCTTAATAACCTTGACTGAAAGCAACCTTAAAATAAACAGAACGGAAAAAGTGAACTGCATAAATTTCCACCCTTAGTCTGTCCTCCTGCAGCCCAGTCATACCTTTGATGACTGAACGTTGCAGGTTATTTGCCAGACACTGCTAATAATCCGATTAACTAATCATTATCAGTTTAGCAACAGCCTTCACAGCGACATCAAATGACATAATGATGTTTAATGTTTCAATCTTCACTGCTAATTATGACTGCTTTAGTGATTATCATCTCATGATTCGATTCGTTGTTGTTATTTGGGTCAGATTTATTTTTCGTGACCAGAAGTTCGGGTTTTACTTGTGTCTTGGGAGAACTTTATTTTAGGCTTGAAAGATGAGAACAGTTCATTTGGTTGCTGTTTGTTATAAACAAGGCGAAATATGAAACTCCGTTATGAATATTTTCTAAATAAATTTTCTTCCGGAAAAGACTGTAAATAGATTACAAGGGTGTTTTGAATATTTAAGATTTTGATTTAAGAACGTTTTGTTTGGGATTTTAAGAAATTCGGATTTAATTTAATAAATTTAACATTTCCATGAATGTACACTCAACATGACAATTATTTAAGTCCGTCAGATCCACTTCAACATAGACTTTCAAGCCAGTTTGAAAGGTCGGTCTACATTATAAATAGCGGAAGCAGCAAGTCTGGGGAACATTGCCTTGTTTTTAAGTAATTACTTTTTAATTCTTTGTCAAGTTCCAGAGATATTTGTTGTGGGTCATATTTGAATTTTTTTACATATCAGAACGTATTAATTTGAATAGCTTTAACTCTGAAATTAAAATTTTAAGTTTTTCGTTCAAACTTATGATATATTAGATTAATAAATGAATTCTGTATATTAAAGTTTTAAAAAGAATTATATGTAAGAACTTGAAAACTCGTTTTTGTCCTGCATGGAAGTTGAGGTATGCCATTATCATCTAATCTGTGGCGTATACAAGGTATATTAGACCTACGTTTTCATATTAATTAGTGAGCAATCTACTAACATACCTCTTTGTTGATGTGGTTGTTAAGATAAAAAGTGGTAGTGAATCAGATTACGGACCCCTAAGGTTTAGTGGGTCCTGATCAAATTAATCCAATTTGGGTGTATATATATATCTATATATATATATATATATATATATATATTTATATATATATATATATATAATGTGTGTGTGAGTGTATTTTTATGTTTACTCTGTCTCTGAGATTGTGAAATTTAGTGAAGGAGCGTTATCGACATCTACATTCCCTAAACTCAAACAGTAACTCTTGGAAGATCTTTCTCTTGCTGTCCGACAAACTATTTCTTCGTTGGTGGGAAAAAAAATGCCACCGTGGAATAAGATGTATTGGCATAGGTTACGGTAAAGGGATGACAAATAAAACAAAAACTTGTGATATATACTGCTGTATACGTACATAAGGTGAATTATTTGGTGAGCTTCAGAACGAATGTGGTGGTTTAAAACTGGAAAGACACCAGACTTTGATGGGATTTAGAGTGAGATGTGGCACATTTTGCTGTTAGTGTGGTTGATTGGTTAGCCAGGGTTTGTAAGGTATATTTGGATTAATGAAAGTTCCCTGTCACCATCATCACATTCACTTTACCATAGAGGGTATGTGGTAGGAGTTTGACTGAGAAAGTTATGATAGTGACAGGAAGAGAAACAGTAGGAAAGTGGGTGCATGTATTTAGTGTGTGTGCTAGGAAACGGTTATTATTTTTCATAGGTAAGCTGTAACCCAAATCGGAAAAGCAAAATGGTACAAAGCCAAAGGGTCTCAGAGGGAAAGCAGCCCGGTACAGACGGAGAAATACACACGTAAAGAATTTACTTTAAAAAAAAAAAGCGAAATAACCAAGTTCATGTTAATAAACTGTGAAATGAAACCCAAGTGACCTTCCTCAGCAAAAAAAAGCATTGCTTCAAGTGAGGTTTCGTGAGAATTTTAAAAGCTTAGGGCAAAAGCTATGCTTCGTGTACATGAACTTTGTAAAAGCTTGTGATAGAGCCAGTAATAGGCAGTGTAGGTATTTAGGAAATAAGGCGTAGAAGATAAGATGTTGAGACTAAGAGTTTTAATGGCGCGAGTAATTCGTATTTGTAAAAGTCGATCTGCGATATGGGTTTGGTGTTTCCATGTCTGTTAGATATCTTTATATATGGAAGGATTGGGTAAGTCGTTGACAAAAATGAGTTAGAAATGGTCACAGGATAGGGACATAAGAAAGTTAGTCGTGAATGGAATACGGATAGACTTTTGTCCGGAGACGATACAAAAATGATAACGATTTTGAAAATGTTTGAAAGAAGAAAAAGATGAAATGGCGGAAGGTAGATGAATGAAGTGGCTGATACACAAAGGAATTTCGTATTTAAAATGGAGGATGATGATGGGATGAAGGAAAGGAGTCACAGACTAAGGAAGCAAGGAGGATGACAAGGGTTGTGCGCAAGTTTGGAAAGAAACTCGTTATCCTACAGAAGTCGATGTGGGAATCAGTGAAAGAATTGTTAAGTCAACACTCTTGTATGGAAGTAAAGTATGTATGTTGAACGAAAGGAAAAGGTTTGATTATGTTGATGGGAACAAGCATAGTATAGGTGACAGAATAAATTGAAATGTTGGTTATTTATTGATGTAATGCAAGAAGCGGTAAGAACAGTGCCATACTTGAAAAGGCTTGATATTCTTATATGTTGAGGTCATGTAGAGGATGTGTAAGACGTATTGAGAGGGAGAGAAAGCTTTAAGCTCTATATAGATTGGCTGAGATGGATTTCAGGAAGTATACAGACTAATATTCAGAATGTGTGATAGTGAGCGCAATGTTGACGAGCCTACTATTTAGGTATAAAGCAACTATTGTGTCAGCGGGTACATCCAAGATTCAGTATCTTTATAAATTATAAATATGATAGTGACCGTTATGGTGAAATCATTTGATGGAGTAATATATATATATATATATATATATATATATTGTGTGTGTGTGCACAAATACACATTCTCTCTCTTTTATTCTATAATATATATATATTCTTAAATCCACGGTAGAAGGTGAGTGAAAGTGGGATATTGAACAAGTACTTTCGTATTTATTTCTACGTAAGTACTTGTTCAACGTCCCAGTTTCACTCCCCTTCTACCGTGGATTTAAGTATCTATTGTACAGAGAGAGAGAATGTGTATTAGTGCACGTGTTTGTGTAAGTATAAGTGTATGCAAATATGTAAATGTGTAAGCAAGAGAAGGAAAGCTTGTAGTGAAATGGGCCTTATATATTATTTAGATATATCTAGTAAACTAGAACTTAATTTTGTATTCATGTATACAAACACGCCTCAGGGAGACTAGACGAAACTTTTAGTACTGTAGCATTCTAATTCTATTGTAATTTGAATAGACAGTGTAATTAAAACTATGCAAAAAAAATTCTTTTCGAGAATTGTTTCGGGATGTAAAATATTAATGTTGTGAGAGCCGGATTCCATGGATTTGCAAGGGAGCAGGGATGTAGTTCATTCTGTTATTTCTTGGAAATTCATGTAACAGCTACTACAATCACGGTTATTAACGTCCTCCTCCTCCTCCTCCCTCCTCCTCCTACTCCTCTCCTTCCTCCCTCATCCTCCTCCCTCCTCCTCCTTCTCATATATGGAGCCATATGGGAGCAGTGATTTAAAAATGAACTGTCATTGTTCTTTGCCTGTATAATTCAAAATTTTATTATATGAGACTCTTATTTTGCCGTGTCTTTACTTATGATTTATATTTGCTTGCAGTGTCTCTCTCTCTCTCTCTCTCTCTCTGTCTCTCTCTCTCTCTCTCTCTCTCTGTCTCTCTCTCTCTCTCTCTCAGAGGCATGATAGCAAACTGCCGCTGGGAGAAATATTGGTGAAGAAGCCCCCACCGGATGGAGAACTGGTCGCTCATCTGAGATGGTTTATACGCACACGACGTCGTTGTTTCTTCCCAACATTCAGAGCCTGATGGCGCTCGCGGTGTTTATTTCTTGTGGATAATCCCCGAAGAATCATTTTTTTTTGTCAGTTTTGTTTATTTGTTATTTTTTTCAGTTTTGCTTGTTTTTTAATTTTAATATTTTTATTTTATTTTATTTGTCATGTACTGTTTGTTTCTCATATTCACTTTGAATTTTTTTATTTTTTGCCTACTTTTATGCGTTTTTAACATTTCTTTTTTCATTTATGTTTTATTTACTGTATGTTTCTCGTATTCACTTAGAATTTCTTATCTTTTTGCGTACTTTTTCTCATTTTTGTATGATACTCATTGTTCATTTACATATTTTCTTAGAAGATCAAGCGCTATGTTTTTAACTTTGCAAGTTTTTTTTATTTAATCCATAATAAATATCCTTTTTAACTTTTTCATTTATTACTTTGTCTTCCCTTTTTAATTTTTGTATTTCTGTACTCTTCCCACATTTTCTCTCACTAGCCTCAGCTTCCAATTCAGCTTTCGAGATATGATCAGTTTCATTTGGAATTATAACCTTACCTCTGTTAAGAGGCGGATGTTACGACCCCTGGAAGTTAGATCCTCATCATTCCAGTTAAAATGAGACCGCTAAAAGCGATGCACAAGTTTTAGACACACACACACACAGAGCAAAACAAAGAAACAAGAATTGGCAATATTTACCGTGAGTATAAATGTACTGTACGTGAAGCCGGGCGAGAGCACACACACACACACACACACACACACACACACACACACACAGAGGATACAGAATCCTACGCTGAGCTGTAACTGAAGATTAAATCGTGCCTCACCCGAGCACTCTTTCTGGACTGACTTACTTCATTTTGAAATCTCCTTTTCTCTTCCCAAAGCGGATTTGCATTTTTTCTCGTTCACCCATAAGTGATTTTATGTTGCACGCAAGAACTTAATCCCTCGTTGCACTGTTCACCCATAAAAATGGTGGAATGATTCGTCAGTGCCATAGACACGGTCGTCGGAATCTTGCCGATGAGGCGATTCCTCTTTAAAGAGCCAGTCGTTAAAACTGCCTTGTGAATTCAGCGACGGTTATTTACCTTAAAGTTTGAGCTTAAGTGTAAAGAAAAAGTTTGAGTTTGGTTTAAATGGTCCGTATGTTAATGAAATTCCTTCCCTCGACTGCCACACTACCTATTCTCCCTCACTTGCCTTCGTAATCAAATTCTTCCAAACTTTCGTACTTTAAATTTGAGGAATGGGGCTGGGGTTGGATGGGGGGCGGAGGGTGATGGGCTTAGGGGTGTGGGCTTGGCATAGTTTTCGGATGAGGAACAAGGGAGGTTTGATGCAATGAAAAAAAATCAAGTTTGAGTGGAAAGAGTCACGAAGACTATACATATGTTATCTCGTGCAGAAGAAATAAAGTCTTCAGAACTTAAAGTAAAAGTCCGCAAAAGTTATGTAATATATCAAGTTCACGTAGCTCTTACAGAATAGATAATTGTGTACTGAGTTTGACTTATGTAATTTCTTTCAAGGTCAACGTAGCTTGTTTCGCAGAATTTTTTTGTATCTTACGACGGTTATTACATGTACAGTACTCGAAACCATAAAAAGCTTCCTGAAATCATTTATACTGCATAAAACTTATCTCAGACTATGCAGAACCTAGACAGCATAGACGATTGTATTGTAAAGTGACTAATGCTGTGCAAATTGTATTTAGAATAATGTATTTCGAGTTGTACAAAAGATATTTCGCGTCACATATTTCTAGCAGCACGAAGACCTAGTATTTGTTAATTATTCCAGTGTATACAAGACTTTATTAAACAAATCAAACTACAAAGCTTGTATGTAGGTAATTTGGGAAAGGTTACTTATGTGGGTTTGAAGAGGTCTATATTTATATCACAGCATTTTGCATAATTGCTTTATTTACTTACAAATATCACCTCCGTAAAATGCGCTACGGTGATTCACCTATGAAAGTTTTAGTGGAGTTACTGATGACATATGTACTATTGTCCTTTCAAGGATAAGGTGAACTGCTGTTATTTACTCTATCTTTTCTTCAAGTTCTTAAAAACTGAAAATCTGTTACTTTTAACCAGAGATTTTCAACAAGGATTGGCCCAGTTGCTTCAACGTTTAAAACAGCTTCTTTAGAATGCTTGAAATGTTCTTCATGAGCGTTGCTGGCCATTGCCCTTGTGCAGTGATGCTTCACGCAAAATTTATTCGGACTGTATTGACTTTCGTTTTCTGTTTATGGGTCGTTATTGTGAGCGTGAAGCGTCTAACTCTTCATACCTCTTCAGTAGCTACGAATAGTAGGACAAAATAGAATTCATGAGAGTCCTACAATCAGAGCTCTTTTATTCATCAAAAGAAGGGAGAAGTCGGACATCAGCATTCAAGGGGAGATAATGCATTGGTGTCTTTCGTCCTGTTCTAGAAGATGACGGTTACAGTAGATAAGATTTTAATTATTGGGTATAGGTGTGAGATATTTTTTCTCGAAAAAAAAGACGGAATTATATTGTATATTTACAGTTGATAATTATTTTATATTTTATTTAGTTTTCCAGTAATCAAAATACACGATTATAGAATGATGAAAATCTTGAAAAATGTAGTTATTATTATTATTATTATTATTATTATTATTATTATTATTATTATTATTATTATGATTATTATTATTATTATTCATGTAATAATTCCTAGATTATTGTGGTTAATGTGATATTCGTTGTTTGTTTACAATGCTGCCCAGTATTTTCAGGAATGAGCATGAAATAACCGGTAAATTAGAGAATGAAAGAAGTTGGATTAATTACAACAGAATTCTACTTCTTACTAAGTTTAAGTGCGTTTTCATTTTATCATAAATATGTGATTGCGTATACGTATATACATTTGGCTCTTTGGTGTATGTTCTGAAATTCATGTTACAGAAAGATAATCAAATTCAAGAAATCATTGCGATATATGACAGAATATTTGGTTTACAATTTAAAATTGTAGTTGGAGTTACGAGCGAATGAAGAACGCCCAGAATATTAATTTCCTGAAAGACTGACAGGGATAAGACTTCTTGTATATTATACGAGCTTTACACAAAGAAAGACCATATGAATATTATAGTGCTATCCTGACCTCGAAAAGGGGAGACATTAATAATTGTGCGCAACCATTTTGTTTACGTTATGAAAATGAATAGACTGCTCCAGGAAGACTATAGTAAATTCACATCGACCGTGCATTTGATGTCTCCGCCAGTCCCTTACGAAACTCCTGATTGGCCGTCGATGAGCCAGTCACAGGGCTCGAGAGAGTCCACATAGGCAGGATGTATGTTCCACCTCTCCAGAAAGACGTATCCCTCAGGAGAGGTGGAACATAGATCCTACCCATGTGAACTCTCTCGAGAGAGACTGATTTTCCAGCCCTGTGATTGGCTTATAAACAGCCAATCAGGAGCGTCGTAAGGAACTGGCCTAGACATCAAACGCACGGTTGATGTGAATCTACTATAGCAATAAAGGCGAGGTAAAATTATAAAATTCGTTGGGATTGAAAATGGAATATAAAATTTAGGCCAAGGGCTGGAACCTATGAGGTCATTCAACGATGAAAATAATGTTGAAAAAATTGTTAGCAGCGGGTGGAAAGTAAGATGGAAGAAAGAGAATATGAACGGAGGTATAATAAAAAGAATAAAAGAGGTTGCAGCTAGGGGGTGGAGAGAGACTTCAAAGAACCATAAGTAATGCCTAAAATGCACCGCGTGAGGTGCACTGACGGCACTACTTTTCTACCGGGTGTGAAATGTGTTGCATCAATAAGCGGAAGATCAGAGCACTGACGAAAGTAAAAAGTACGGAAAGAAGAAGGCCGAAAGTGAGGCCGTCGTCTGTGTAACTTAACCCTAATTCAGTGCGGACATCCGCTTTAGTTTGCGTGTTAGGCGAGTTGCCTCGCAATCTTTCCGGCATTGTGGCCTCTCCTTCGTCTTCCCCTCCAGTGTAACTTAAATCTCACTCTATCTTGTGTAAACTTGGCGTAACTTTTCTCCCGACGTTCTAAATAAATTAAAATTGGAAGAGTGATGCCTCTCGCGAAGGAAAAGTTTCTCTTGTCTTTCCCTCTGTACACAGTGCAGCGGCTCTTGCATATACCCAAATGGCCTAACTGCTCCCGACGTTGGGAATGTACTCGCAGGGAGAGATGCAGGGAAGTTGGTGGTTTTTACTGCGAGACACTCCGAGAGAATAACGTTAGTATCGT
>NC_061110.1:80141715-80146715 GCF_015104395.2 Macrobrachium nipponense | reverse complement strand
TTACACTCTGTCCGCCAACATCTCTCCCATGAATTTACAACTGGCGGAGGTGATGGGAAGGGTTATCGCTTCGGTGGAAAGGAATGCCGGAAAAGGGTATAGAGAGAATAAGAGTAGAAATGGGAAGGGAAGGAGATGTAAAGGGTAAGAATGGGTAGGGGGAAGGGGAGGGAGAAGTCAGAGTACTGGGAGAGGGGGAGGGAATTGGAAAGCTGAAAAATGGGGTGATGGAGTGGGAGAGGTACTGACTTGGGGAAGGAGGTGCTTTAATCGTTTGGATGGTGGGAGGGGGGGGGAGGGGGGCATGGGGACATGGCGGCGGTGTGAGAAACGGTAGGAGGAGGGGGAGGGGGAGGGGGTGGGGGTGTGCGTTCTGAAGCGCTTTGCATGGATCAGAGAAACGGAGTAATGGTGTGCATTTGCTTTGTCAAAGCCAGAGAGACTTTGCTCGAGATTTTGTTCAAACGCGTCGGTTGGCTCCGAGAGCAAATGGTTTTCCAGGGTTTAAATGGACTTTCCAGCTTTTTATGTTAAGTGCGTTTGTTAAGATTATACTTCTACTACTATTCTCTCTCTCTCTCTCTCTCTCTCTCTCTCTCTCTCTCTCTCGTGATTTCATATCAGTTTAATGTGTTAATTTTGTCTTCACTTGTTCGTTTTAAAGCAAGGATTTTATTCTTGTGACATCACTCTCTCTCTCTCTCTCTCTCTCTCTCTCTCTCTCATGTCAGTTTTTATATGTTATTTTTGTCTTCCTTCGTTCCTTTTGAAGCATGGATTCTATCCTTGTGACATGAAACACTCTCTCTCTCTCTCTCTCTCTCTCTCTCTCTCTCTCTCTAAAGTGATTTCATGTCAATTTAATATTGGGTTTGTCTTCATTCGTTCCTTTTAAAGAATGGATTTTATGCTTGTGACATGAAACTCTCTCTCTCTCTCTCTCTCTCTCTCTCTGCGTTAATCTTTTTGTATTATGTTTATTCTCTCGCTTTTTACCTTTATTTTTGTTCATTAATAAGCCCGGTATCACTATTTTCTTATGAGTGGAATCATCACCCTATTCTCTCTCTCTCTCTTTCTCCCTGTCTCTCTCTCTCTCTCTCTCTCTCTCTCTCTCTCTCTCTCTCTAACATAATGTCATGACAGTTCTTATGTAAATAAGTTTGGCCCCCCCCCCCCCCCCCCCCCCCCATCATGAGAAAGCACTGGTTTTATGTTTTTACTGTTTATTAAGTTCATATGAGATATGTCATTCTCTTTGTAATAAAACTACCTTTCTCTTATACTCTGTATACTTTTTTCATCCCTCTCTTTTTTCTGTATAGCGCTCATCTCCTGAGGGTTTCCTTGTGAGAGAATTAGTCTCTCTCTCTCTCTCTCTCTCTCTCTCAAACTGGAACAAATCTAATGAAAACATCTTGAAAATAATTGAAGAAGTTCCAAATAAAATCCAAGTGGTCAAGAGACTCATAAAGAAAATATACATAAACCAACATATTCCGACAAAGAAAATGAATAAGGTGAATCTTGTGAATATCCTAATTGAGCATAGGAAAAAAGAATGCCAAAAGCATGCAAATGTGTAAGGTTTGGTATAGCATAGTCAATCCACAAAACCTAATCAGAAAATGTGCTGCATGCAACATTCCGACCCATCCACAGTGTGCTGAGGTAATACAAGATTTGAGAAAAGATACAAGAATTTTTTGTTCAAACATGTCTATCATGGATAGACAATGTTATTAAATCAAGATTGAATGTACAAATAGTTGAGGATGAAAGAAGAAGAGAGGAAGAAGAAGAAGAAGAAGAAGAAGAAGAGGAAAACGGAAGAGAAGTAAACAAAAATGAAATGACAGAAAAAAATAAGGAAAAACAAAGAACAAGATAAAAGTATGGATGCAGAGATACTCATTGATACTACATATGAGGCAATAAAGCAGCATACCTACGAAGAAATAAAATTACGATATGACAACAGAAAAGCAAATCCCGAAGAGGCTCTACCCAGATCTTATACAATGACGGGAAAGAGGAAAAATAGACAAGAAAGACAAAATCTGCAACCTTTTGAAAAGAGGGAATTGCAGATTTGGAGAAAGATGTTACTACAAACATCCTAAGATATGTCAAAACTATGAAATATATGGTAAATGTGCATACTTAGATGGATATGGGGATGATTCGCAGAGATCTGCATCCAAAAATATGTAAAAACCTAAAAGAAGGAAAAGGATGTAAGTTCGACAAAAAATGCAAATATATGCACCCTGTAGCCATGAATCATAATCAAATAAATAACCAACCAAGTAATAAAATCCAAAATAAGAAAGAAACAAATAAAGAGAGGAATCAAGAATATCAGGTAAAAGAGAAAAGCAAACCACCAATGAGATATGCAGAAGTGTCAGCAAAAAATTTCAAACAAAGCATCAGCTCGAAATTCTTTACTCAAGAGATAATAACTGTATTTATTATGCAAGAGGATATTGCAGAAACGGAGAAAATTGCAGATTCAGACACAAAATGAATAATTATGATGAAGGAAGATCAAATATTATGGAAAAAGTTGGATTTTTTTTTAATGTCAGAATTTCTGGAAATGAAAAAAAGAACAACATACCCAGAACAGGAAAGAGACATGGGAAAATCCTTATTACTACCAGTATTAAATGAGGAGAAAACACGCAAACCATCTAGTGATGAATGCGCAGGGTTTAGTTACGAGTAACTCAAAAAGAAAAATAGAGTACTTAGAAGAACTAACCCAAAATGAAAAGAAAATAGATATAATGAATATAAGTGAAACTGGTAGGTATTCCCAAGAGACTCGGGAATGATGATCAAATAAAAGGGTTCCAAACTTATAGATCAGATAGAAAAAATAGGAATCAAGGGGGAACCGCAATATATGGGAAAGACAAAAAACAAGGAAAAATATATGAGAAATATAGTAACTCAGAATGTGAACTAATAGCGGTAGAATTTGAATCTGAAAAATTGATGAACATAGTAATATATAGACCTCATAATACTAAAGAGTTTGACTTAATAATTGAAAAATTGGATGATATATGTAGAAATCACAAGGATGGACTATTCTCCTATCTGGTGGGACTTCAACTGCCTTTCGTATAGAATGGGAAAGAACGAATAGGAGATTGTGGGTTGTACTTATACATATAAAAAAGAGAGTAATAGTAGTGCAGAAGATAAGAGGCAATTTGAAAAGCTATCAGATATGCTACTAGAATACAACATTCAACAAAAATAAATCACCTGCCAACAAGAAAGGAAAATACTTTAGACCTAGTATTTGTGAACGAGATGAATTATGTTAAAGAAATAATAGTTTATAATGCGAGTATTTCAGACCATAATGTCATCAGTGAATTAACAGGTTCATTCCAAAGCAAGTGAAAATAGAAGATAAGCAAGAAATGAAAAAGTGGGAAGGATATGGAAAATACAACTTCTACAGTAAAAAAAAAATATAAAATGGTCAGAAATTAATGAAGAATTAAACAAAGATTGGGATAACATTTTCGTAAGTGAATGACATAAGGGTAAATACGGAGATATATATAAAAATATTGGAGAAAATAGTGGAAAAATATATACCGAAGAAGAAAAGTAAACATCATTCATGCATACCAAGAGACAGAAGGATCTTGTTCCAGAAAATCAGAAAGTGGAAAAAAGGTCTTGCAAAAGAAAAAAATGCATGGAAAGTTATTAGAACTAAAAAGTAAGATAGAAAATGCAGAACAAAAAGATTATACAATCAAAAGAAAATGAAAAACGGGCCCACCAAGAAGAAAAAACCCTATTAAATATCAAGCAAAACCCCAAACTATTATACTCATATGCGAAGAGATGAATAAAAGAAGAATAGAAATAGGCCCCCTCTGAGAATTGAAGGGAGATTAACGAATGAAAAAAAGGAAATTTGCAACATACTGCAGAACGATATAAGAGAGAATTCACCCCTAAGAGATAATGAGATAATGATATAGAAGTAAGGGATGAAAATAGTGAATATTTAGCTGACATAGATATTAATGAAGCTGATATTGTGCAGGCTATAATGAAATTAAAAAATGGAGCTGCTGCAGGGCCTGATGGGAATTCCTGCTATTTTGTTAAAGAAAGTAGTTCATTCTATCGCAAAGCCACTTGCAATATTATTAAGACAAAGTGTAGATACAGGCAAGATTTATGATGAGCACAAATTAGCATATATTACCCCTACTTTCAAAAGTGGATCAAGACTAGAGGCAAGTAATTATAGGCCTGTGAGTCTAACATCACATATTATGAAAGTGTATGAAAGGGTAATGAAGAAAAATATTATGAAACATTTAATAAAAAATAATTTGTTTAATAAAGGACAACATGGTTTCGTACCCGGAAAAAAGTACACAAACCCAACTGTTAGTCCACCGTGAGAACATATTCAAAAATATGAAAAGCGGGAAATGAAACAGATGTGGTTTATTTAGACTTTGCAAAAGCTTTTGATAAAGTAGACCATAATATATTAGCGAAGAAAATTAGAAAACACAATATCGTGGATAAAGTAGGAAGATGGTTAAAAGAATTTTTACACAACAGAAAACAGATAGTTATTGCAAACGACGAGAAATCGGATGAAGCCAAGGTAATATCGGTGTGCCGCAAGGTACGGTGTTAGCTGCAATACTGTTTGTTATTATGATTGAAGACATAGACAATAATGTTAAGGATTCGGTAGTGAGTAGTTTCGCAGATGACACAAGAATAAGTAGAGAAATTACTTGTGATGAAGATAGGAACGCTCTACAAAGAGACCTTAACAAAGTATATGATTGGGCAGAGGTAAATAGGATGTTATTTAACTCTGATAAATTTGAATCAATAAATTATGGAGACAGAGAAAGAAAGCTATATGCATATAAGGGACCTAATAATGAGACCATCACAAATAAGGAAGCAGTTTAAAGACCTTGGTGTGATGATGA
>NC_061110.1:80094215-80136715 GCF_015104395.2 Macrobrachium nipponense | reverse complement strand
AGAGGTAATTAAGGTGCTCCAACTATCGGTCCATTTTTATGAGCCGTATACAGGTAATTCCCAATATCTCTTATCCAACTAATCAAGTGCTCTTGAAAGCGACCCATTTTAGCTCATTCAGGTTAAGGACATCCACGTCCCGTTTCCATCCCAGATCTATCTCTTATTAAAGGAGAGAGAGAGAGAGAGAGAGAGAGAGAGAGAGAGAGAGAGAGAGAGAGAGAGAGAGAGAGAGAGAGAGGGGGGGGGGGGAATAGTAAGGTATGCAATAATGTTTAAAGATATTCTCTACCATTTAAGCTTTCATTTTATAGTCCCTTCGGCTTTAAGGTACTGGTAACTAAGTTTACAAAATGCTCATAAACAACCTAAATGCAAAAAAATAAATAAATAAATAAATAAAAAAGCTTGACTGTAAATGTAGAGTTAATAACGTTTTTTCTTTATAAGTAAGGAGAGAGAGAGAAAGAGAGTAGAGAGAGAGAGAGAGAGAGAGAGAGAAGAGAGAGACAGGAGGGGGTGGGGGGGGGGGGCAAGCAGAGGTAGATTAATAGTGCCCAAAACTATACAGAAAAATAAGGAAAGCACCACAGAACATTAATCACTACGCACCCGCATCGTAATGCAGCGTCTATTCATGCGTTGCCAGCTCATCTGAGGATATATCAGGAGTGAGCGTAGATGTGTTTAAGAATAAGCTCGACAAATATCTAAACTGCATCCAGACCATCCAAGATTGGAAGATGCAAAATATACCGGAAGATGTACTAGCAACTCTCTGGTAGACATTAGAGGGCCTCACACTGAGGGACCTGGGGCAAACCCGAACGAACTGTAAGGTCGTAAGTAAGGTAAGGTAAGGTCTCTCTCTCTCTTTGTTTTACTTACTTTCGACGTTGATGGCATTTGATGAAGAGTAATTTTCCTCTGTCAGTAAAACTATCAATTAATGAAGCTCTCTCTCTCTCTCTCTCTCTCTCTCTCTCTCTCTCTCTCTCTCTCTCTCTCTCTCTTCCCTGAAACGCTTATTAAACCGACGCTGGGAAAATTTACGTTTGCCCCAGGCCGTTAGGAGGAGAAAGGCTCTTGCGAGAGCATAAGATCTATAATGCCCTTTGATATCCATGGATTTATGGCCCTTATTGCTTTCTCGTTTTCATTTCTCGGTTGTCTCGTTAAAAAAGCTTTCTTTCTCTGTGAATTGAGGCGCGACTTGTAATTGCGTTTGCCTCTGTAAATGTCTTTTTGATTGTATGAAAAACCTTCGCGCAGAGAGAGAGAGAGAGAGAGAGAGAGAATCATTAACTGACAGATTTATTGACACAGAAGGCGAAAGTATCCTGAGTGAGAGAACTGGTGTTTGTTTTCTTAAACTCTTTAAATAAGTAAAAGTCAAACATCTTTCCTTCTCTTTGAACTACTGACGGTAACTTTGTTTTATGATGCTTGCATGACCTATCTGCGGGAAATTACTTTAGTAAGATAAAGATGAAGTCAAGACTTGCTTAGCTGCTGCCTCAGACTGGTACTATTTAGAACTTACTTGGTATCACAATATAAACTTCAAATATTTATTCATTTTCATCTGATTGACTCCATCTCCGTTTTGAATGATGTTTGCTTGTTCTTCATTCTTCTGCTTCATTTCTCTCTTGTTTGTACCGATCTTTACTCTTCCTGTTGCTTTTTTTTTTTATTTTTCATCTGTTTTTATCTTGATTTGCTCTTAGAAATATTGACAATGAGTTTCCGCAATGTGGATGCCAAGATTAGATTGTCTTTTCGGTTTGATTTATTTCTCTCTCTCTCTCTCTCTCTCTCTCTCTCTCTCTCTCTCTCTCTGTCAGTTGGTCAACTATTACGTATCTCTGCGAGTCAGTTTGCTTAATATCAGAGTAAAATGAAAGTTTTTAAATTGTCACTTCGTTAGTTTATCTCTCTCTCGCTCTCTCTCTCTCTCATCTCTCTCTCTCTCTCTCTCTCTTTCTTTGTGATCTCCTCACGAATAACGTAAATATATTAAATGTATTTTAAATACTGACAATGTAAACAACCAAGTTGGAACTTTAAACGACGTCTTTACATCGTGTCTAAACATTTGTGCTCCGGTTGTAACGAAAGAAATCGTTCGTCCCCCTGCGCCGTGGATAACAGATGAAATAAAGCGAGACATGGAAAGAAAAAAGAGACAGATTGAAAAGTGAGTTAAAAAATCAAACTTTTAACATCTCCTTGAGAGAAAAAACATAAAGACCTGAAGAAGAGAGTAAATTCAAAGTTAGCGGGAAGCCGTAAGCAGTATTACAAAAGCGAATATCAGAAAGCTAAAGGCAATGTTTCTGCTACTTGGAAAATAACAAAAAAATATGCTATTTAATGGACAACAAACAGATAGGAGCTCTATGTCATTGCCAGCAGTAACTGATGTACACTCTAAGGCTGAAAAATTCAATGATTTTTTCGCTGAGGTCGGGAAAAAAACTTTCGAAAAAACCCAAGAGGAAATTAGGAAATGTAATATCTCTACTGAAACAGTACGTAATATTCCAGTTAGAGAATTAGATAGTTTTAAACCTACTCCTGTTGATTGTAATACTGTCACTAATTATAAAAAATCTTAAAAGCACAAATGCCTTTGGATCTGACGGGAGGGATTAGTTTGCGTTTCATTAGGGATGGGTTATATATTATCGCATTTTACCTTACAGTTATAATTAACACATCCATAGCCACTAAAACAGTATCCGGGGTTATGGAAAAACAAAAATCCCCACGTAATTCCTGTTTTAAGAGTGGTGATATGGAAGACGTCTCCAATTATCGTCCTATATCTTTGCTACCGGTATTATCTAAAGTTCTGGAAAAAATAATTGCTATTCAATTAACTGATTTTCTAGAGACAAATGGTTCTAATCTCACAAAGTCAACACGGCTTCAGACCAAAATTATCAACTGAAACGGCTCTATTAAAAATATCAGATAAGATTATAATAACATGGATAATAAGAAAGTCTCACTACTCCTTTTACTTGACCTCTCAAAAGCCTTCGACAGCGTGAATCATAATATTTTATTGATAAAGGTGCATCACGAGTATAGATCCACTCTGGTTTATGAGTTACCTACATAACAGATCCCAGTCAGTTAGAATGGGTCAAATTGTGTCTTCCCAAAAAACTATAGAGTTTGGTGTACCCAGGGCTCTATTCTTGGCCCAATACTCTTTGTAATTTATGTCAATGATCTGGTAAAATCACTACCGGCTGTTCGTCATCCAATATGCCGACGACACCCAGATCTTAATTGAAGGATTTGTAAATGAAATAGACGAACTAATTCATAGGGCAGAATACATACTAAAGAAGGCCAAATACTACTTCTTAACTAATGGTTTGCTTCTTAATGAGAAAAAAACACAATTCATTTTAATAGGTTCCCGACAATATATATCAGAAATTGGAGACAATGTGCAAATAGATTTTAATGGAAATATGATTAAACCCATGAAAGCTGTAAAAAATCTTGGGTTTATTTTGACAGATATATGACGTTTGAAATGCATATAGATGAAATTTATAAGAAAGTGATGGGTACTTTAATATTTAAATAAATAGTAAAAGACTCATTTGATTCTTCTACGCGTAAAATAGTTGTTCAGTCGCTGGCTATGAGTATAATCAACTACTGTTTAAGAATTTGGGGAGTAACTGGCTCTACACAAATGAAAAGGGTTCAAAAACTTCAAAACTTTGCCGCCCGAGTGGCTATTGGTAATGTAAAAAAACATGACCACATATCCCCTTACCTCAAAAAATTAGAATGGTTAAAGATAAAAGACAAATATACCATAGATGTCTGTAATTTGGTATTCAAAACAATACGTAAAATAACTCCTGAATGGTTATATGATTTTCCAACAGTATACGCAGTTAATGGGGTTTCTACTCGACAGCAGGAAAATCTGTATGTAGAAAGGGCGAAAACAGAGATAGGCTCCCGCCAGTTTAGTATTCGAGGCCCAGCATTATACAATAAAGTACCAGGCACAATTAAACAAAAATCTCTCTCGTGCTTTTAATGTACACTTAAAGAAACTAACTTTAAATGGTTCCGATTAATGTATGAACGTTATGCTTAATTGTCTTATTAAAAGTGCTTTTGAAGGCACTACTGTACTTTTATAGATGTTGGAATTATTTTTAGATAATACTTATGGATAAGATGGCTTTTATTTACAAATTAAGATTTCCTTATAATCTAGTATGCTTATTTGATTACTCTGTATTATTTAATACTAATTTGTACTGACTTTGTTTTTTTTAACACAACTTATGTGGTCTATGACAATGTACTTCAATATTCGGGAAGAATAATTTTTTACTCACTATATTTTAAGTAATGCGTTCTAATTTTATGATATCTTTTATTACTGATGAATTATTTTAATGACAAAGTTTTAGCCGAATTGTTGATTCCTAAAAACAACTTTTGTATGTCTAAAATAACAAATATTTTAACTATTGTAAGATGATTTTACTAATTGTAGCTTTATATTTTTATGAATACCCAATGTAAATATTGGAAATAAAGAATTATTATTATTATTATTATTATTATTCTCTCTCTCTCTCACTGATTTCCTCCCGCCATCCCCCCTTTGTTTAACCTTCATCCCTATCCTGCTAATCTGATGATCTCTAGTGACACTTTGAATAGTTAAACAAACTCAATGGCGCCAACATAGGATCCCCATTTACACCTCAAATTAATTTATGGGGAGTGAATGAGGGAGTTAGGAAGAGTTAAATGGGGGAATATCCTCATTGTATGGGGAAGAGGGTTATGTGAGAAGGGTCCTTGTTGTAGGGGCATAGGAATTTGCATGGAAATTCTTCGTTGTATAGGAGAAGTTTCTGTTGTTAAGGGAAATATGGATTTTCCTAAAATACCTCGTTTTATATGAAGTATATACAAAGAATCATTGTCTGGGAAATGCCTTTAAAATGTCCTTATGTGTGGAAGGGAAGAAAAAGAATCATTGTCTAGGAAATGTCCTTATGTGGGAAAGTAAAAAAAAGAATTATTGCCTAGGAAATGTCCTTATGTGTGGAAGGGAAGAAAAAAAATCACTACTTAGGGAATGTCCTTATGTGGGAAAAGTAAAAAAAAAAAAAAAAATTATTGCCTAGGAAATGTCATTATGTGTGGAAGGTAAGAAAAAGAATCATTGTCTAGGAAAGACCTTTGTATGTGGAATGTAAGAAAAAGAATCAATTCCCAGGAAAGCTCCTTTTGTGTTGAATGTAAGGAATGATTGGGGGTATTGAAGTTGTGTATGTAAGATCTTTGCATGACAGTATCCAGTATTATGGGAAGATTTATACCTGAAACATTCTCTGCCACGAAAGAAGAATAAAAACTCATAAATGGAGGTTCGGCGTGGTTATGGGATATATAAGATAAATTGTACTTTGATATTTTTGAACGTGGAAATTATTCTTGAGATTTCCTTTCTGTGTCGTATTTCTTTTCGCGTATGGCCTGTATGTAAAATATTTTTATTTCTGTTTTGTCACATTTAATTTATTTTATGCTGTTATGGTAGCTACCGAAAGCTTGCATTTGATTTGACATACACTATCTATTTATCTATCTATCTATATATCTGTCTATATATATATATATATATATATTTATATATATTTATATATATATATATATATATATATATATTATATATATATATATCATACATACATTCAAGATTTCGATGGCTACCTGAAGAAACACCCACAATATATATAATATATATAATATATATATATATATATATATATATATATATATATATATATATATATATATATTGGAAATAATAAAATGAAGGTCCCGCGAGATCAACTGCTCTCTCTCTCTCTCTCTCTCTCTCTCTCTCTCCTAGCTGGTACTGAGTTTTATTTTCCTCCCTTCTCCTTTACTCCGGTGTTTCCATCTCACTCAGCTAGACGGCAAAGAGAATATGAATGCAGTTGCGCATTCATATATACACCCCCGCGTCTGTGAGTATTCTGTGTGTGCATAGGCTTTTCAATTCGTGCAGTAATTGCAGGCTGTTAGTATAATAGAATTCTGGCAGCCAGCCTTGGAATATTGGACGTGTAGCGGACTCCAGTACTCAAGGTTAAAGGAGTTGGAATTAGTGATATTTGTGATTGAGTAAACCACAATTGAAATTGTAGCTTTTTTTTTCTCTCCTTTTTTGGATGAATGCAAGGGAGAGATATACGTGAAACAGTAATGAATGCAAGGTAAGGATATACGTGAAGCAATAATGAATGTAAGATGGGGGTGTACGTGTAGCAATAATGAATGCAAGATAGAGATATATGTGAAGCAATAATGAATGCAAGATAGGGATATACTACGTGAAGCAATAACGAATGCAAGATGGGGATATACGTGAAACAATAACGAATGCAATATAGGGATTAAGTCTTATAAATAGTGATAGCCACGGAAAAGTGACTCAAACAACGGTAGGAACTCGGAATGTTGAACTCCGAATGGAATAATGACTCCGTAGTAGGAATATTCATGTAACACGGATTTTGTAAAGATGTTGCTGTTGAATCAAGGCCAATCATAAAGTTATGTTCATAAAATAAACGCTAGAATACTAACATTTAGGAAATAGACCGTCAACTACAAATATTAATTGAAAACACTTTCAAAATTGTGTTTTTCTTGTATTAAGGACTGTGAAGTCGGGATATGTATGAAATAGAAACAGAAATAATGCTGTTTATGGAATAGAAATGTGAAAAACCGCAGTGTGTAAAGATTAACCCATGCAAACTATTTACGTGTATGAAAAGAAATGTGTGAAATAAAAAACTAGTACGACATTGATCGTACAAGACAGATTGTGAGAGAACAGGTATAGTTAACAAGAATTAACCGCTGAACAAATACACAAAATAGCGATATTCATAGACCAAGAACACCAAGTTAAATATTACAGAAAAATAATTATTGCCATGGAACAAGAACTATAAAATTGACATTGGAAAATCTTTTAATTCTTGGTATAAATGGGAATTAGGACCGTGAAATAATATTAGAACAAAGCGTTATGAAATAGTGAAGTGAATGAAATGAAGGATATATATATATATATATATATATATATATATATATATATATATATATATATATATATATATATATTTTATAATATATATATATATATATATATATATATATATATATATATATATACATATACATATATATTTGAAGTGCTGAGCTGTCAAGTCCTCAAAGGATTTCAACCCAGCCAGTATGAATAATCGTAGTACAATGACACTCAGGAGTGAGCATATGGAAGGAAGGATCTCTGATTTATTGATACTGGGACAAGTGTCAGAATTGCTTACGGGAATGTTAGACTATTATTGGATGACAGCGCCTTAGAATAGATGGGCCAGATCATGAATAAGTATCTCAGATCGACATAAGGATACTGAATGAAATGACATGGGGCGGAATGCACAGGGTTACTACTGCAAACGGAAATGCAATATTTGTATGTGGAATAAATTAAAGACGAGAGTGGATAGTGTCGCATTAATATTGAATACGAATGCTTCAAGATGATGTGGAAACCGGTGCATGATGGAAGAATGCAGATGCCGAAATTGAAATGCAGACGAGCAAACATGATCTTTTGAGCATTTTATGAGCGAGTAAATGCTGCCACTGAAGAAGTGAAGGATGCTCCTTACCAATATGCAGTTGAAAACAAACCAACTATGGAAACACTGGATTGGGAAAAGGAATAAGAATAGCCATATTTGCTCGGCCAATAATGTGGTCATGTGATTTACACAATAATACCAATAAGCAGGTAGCGACGTGATTTAGTTAATGAGTGATGACGGCGGGAAAATAACCCCATCAGTTAGCTTTTCAAGACATTAGGTTGAAACTGACATAACAGAAAGAGGAAATGATCCTTTTTGGTACATTGAAATTGCTTGAGCTTATTGTCACACAAAAATTAAGCTTGAATCTGAGATTCAGTTTACTGCACTTGAAATATACGATTCAATCGATGATATTAATAAAACATGAATCGTATTGCGACGTAAGAATAAAGATGGGCTTTTGATGTGACGTGAGACATCTTACAGACCTTACATTTCGTTCGGGTTGCCCCAGGTCCCTCAGTGTGAGGCGCCTCTAATGTCTACCAGAGAGTTGCTAGTACATCTTCCGGTATATTTTGCATCTTCCAATCTTGGATGGTCTGGGATGCAGTTTAGATATTTGCGAGCTTATTCTTAAACACATCTACGCTCACTCCTGATATATTCCTCAGATGAGCTGGCAACGCATTGAATAGACGCTGCATTATCGATGCTGGTGCGTAGTGGATTAATGTTCTGTGTGCTTTCCTTATTTTTCCTGGTATATTTGTTTTGGGCACTATTAATCTACCTCTGCTTGCTCTTTCTGATATTTTTAGTTCCATGATATTTTCTGTTATTCCTTCTATCTGTTTCCATGCCTGAATTATCATGTAGCGTTCTCTTCTCCTTTCTAGACTATATAATTTTAAGGATTGTAGTCTTTCCCAGTAGTCTAGGTCCTTAACTTCTTCTATTCTAGCTGTAAAGGACCTTTGTACACTCTCTATTTGTGCAATATCCTTTTGATAGTGTGGGTACCATATCATATTGCAATATTCAAGTGGACTACGAACATATGTTTTATAAAGCATAATCATGTGTTCAGCTTTTTCTTGTTTTGAAGTGCCGTAACAACATTCCCATTTTTGCTTTACATTTTGCCAACAGAATGGCTAAGAGAAAGTAAAAAAAAAATAGGGTCGATTGTTTAAATGGGAATGAGAGTTGCCTAATGAAAAAAATAGGGTATCAGAGCGTGCAGAGTGCGGACAAATGCTGTGTGAAATGTGACAAAAAAAAGGGACATTATTCGGACGAGAGGAGGAAGCAGACAAGGAATTCTTGAGTGGGATGGATCGCTGAAACATAAAAAACTATTTCAGTTATTAGGGTTTGCAAGATTCAGTATGAGACTGAAAGTTAAGCCTGTGTGGGATTTTAACGTTAACTTCCATACGTTAGAAACGAAGATAATAGAATGGCGAGGAGAGCTCTTGAAACTGATCATTAATAATCGGGGGAAGAACTCGAGAGCTACAAAGCTCCTGGTCATGATGGAATAACAGCAGAAATGCTTGCTGGCTTTAGCATATGTGGAACCCCTTAAGATTAGCAGAGATTTGAAACTGGAAATGGTTGTGTAATTCTACGGGAGGGAGGTTTAAGGAATTGTGATGACTGGAAAAGTATGACGCTGAAAAGATTAGAAGTAAAATTGTGTTTTTAGTCCTTTTGAAAAAAAAAAAAAAACTCTAGGCCAAGAGACGAACAGGAAAGACCCAAGAATATTCTCGTAAATGATATAGTGGCAGATTTTTGTTTGGCCTGAGACAGGGATGATTGGAGGAATTGGATAGAGTGCCTTTGGATATATATGTATGTATGAAATTCTCAAAAGGCCGTCAATCTGAAGCAAATTACCATTTACATAATTGTGTTCGGGAAAGCATATTCATAGCAGAAGGGTATGGGTGTCGCTCTTTATCCCCTTATAATATACTATATAAATATATGTATGTGTTATATATATATATATATATATGTGTGTGTGTGTGTGTGTGCGTGTGGTGTGCATACAATCCCACATACACACAAGCAGCCACAAAATATATATGAGTGATATATCATATATTATATATATATATATATATATATATATTATATATATATATATATATATATATATATGTTACTTGCTCGCAGATGGAAAAGACCTCATCCTGTTAACCATATTCCAGAATACTGGCTATATACGTGTATATATATATATATATATATATATATATATATATATATATATATAGATATATATAGTATATTACAAAGGGAGGGAGAGCGACTCCATATCCTTCTGCTATGAATATGCTTTCCCGAACACAATTATGTAAATGGTAATTTGCTTCAGATTGATGGTGGGAACGGCATTAGCATATTAATCATACGTTACGTTGTAATGATAATGAACGTAGCCTGAATATATCGACTGGAACGGTTACCTTCAGTTTGCTGCGATATGCACTTGAAGGGAGGACCTGAGCGAGGACTGACAGATGACAGACTTGACTGAAACTCTTTGGATATGGAGCGTCACTTCAAGTTAGTTTTGAGTTTGTCTTTGCAATTTGGATTCATTCTGTTCTCAGAGGGAATTCAGAGTTGATCTCTCGCTATTTGTTCTTAAAGGATGGTATATATTTTGCCATTGAACATATTTTGAACGATTCGACATACGTGACTCCTGAATGAAAAGTCGCTGTCATTAGCTCTATAGGAAGTTTAACTATCAACTGATATGTCTTAATGAATGATTTTTAAAAGTGTTAAGCATGAGCCTTTTCAGAAACGTTGTCATTAACGACTTATTTTCATATGGATTTATCCGTGTACCATTTTTACAAGCGTTTTGTCAATTGGCAGTTTAAACGCCGCCATGGGCGAGTATTTTTCGAAATGATTTTACCAATAGGTATTTTTGAAACATTTATGAAAAGAAATTCTGTGAAAGCTGTTATCAATAGAGTTTTTGCACCCGGAATTCCAATAGCATTATTTAACTGTCACATATCCCGTGTTAGGTCATAGGGCGGGGGACTGATATTATGGGCATGTGGCCTTTCACGCTGCGTCATAATCCATTGCAGATGCAATTGCTTTGAAGGCCCATCACAGATTTGGTCGAAATTTGCATTTTGTGCCATTTCACGCGTACCTGGCCGCCATGGATGAATTGTGCCTTACCTGTCAAAACATTTCACCAAATGTTTTTGGTGAAATGTTTTCTGCTTGAAATTATTCGCTATGGGAAGATAATGGCGCCGTCTCTCTCTCTCTCTCTCTCTCTCTCTCTCTCTCTCTCTCTCGATGTATGTATGTATGTATGCATGCATGAGAGTGTGAGTGACTA
Organism: Macrobrachium nipponense; assembly: GCF_015104395.2. NCBI lineage: Eukaryota > Metazoa > Arthropoda > Malacostraca > Decapoda > Palaemonidae > Macrobrachium > Macrobrachium nipponense. Next base: position 80,125,621 of record NC_061110.1, on the reverse strand, counting down.
CCCTCTCTATGTATTATGAGTTTTTTATATTCCACATATATATATATATATATATATAATATATATATATATATATACATACAATACAAATACATCACATATATGCTTATATATAAATATATAAAGACATTATATGGTGTGTATATATACATATATATATACATATATATATATATATATATACATATTATATATATATATGTATATATATATATATGTTATATAGATTATATATATATGGTGTATTTTACTTATGTGTATATATATACACACCATATGTAATGTATATAATGGTCTAAATAGATTATATATTATATGCATATATATGTGTGTGTATGTATGTATATACTTATGTATGTTGTGTGTGTTTATGAGAGAGAGAGAGAGAGAGAGAGAGAGAGGAGAGGGGGATCAAGCTTTATTCTGCTATTAATATGCTTGCTCGAACACAAATGGTAATTTGCTTCAGATTAATGGTAGGAACGGCATTAGCATATTAATCATATGTTACGTTGTAATGATAATGAACGTGGTCTCTATACATCGCCCTTAACAATCATCTTTAGTTTGCCAAGCTGCGTAATAATACGGCCAGGGCTGGGGAAGGGACAATAGGTCTGCATTACCCCCTTTGGCACGGAGCCTAATTTGATTTTATCGAAGGTTAACCTCCTACCAAATTAGTAAAGTGATATGACTCATTTTGATTGAGGAGTAGAGCTTGAAGACTCGGTCTTCTTGCCTGTTTTCTGAATGATTTCACTCTCTCATCTACAGAGGCATAATTTTATGATCAAGGACACCTTATCAAAAGCTATTATCGGTGGAGTTTTGTGGAAGGCTGGTCGACCAGTTATTGGAAAATGATAAACGTTGTCACCAACACTGTCTCTGAGGAACCATTACTATAGAGTAGTATGTTGACCGTCTAAAAATTGATTATTTTTTGTCTCGGAACAGAATGAGCAATGATATTATATGAAATACATCTTTAGTGCCAGTTTTTACTAAGTGGGTGTAGATAGACTGTTCTTTAAAGTATAATAATTAAGAGTCATTTTGAAAATGGCAATCAGTGAACACATAAGTCATTCATAGCATTTCTATGAGTTTTTGTCTGTTTGTATCATTTGAGACGCCGCTTTCAATCTGTGTTTTTCATCGACATTTTTGAGGTGGGTGTTTTTTTTTTACCGTCACTTGCAGTGCAAGTTTATTCTGAAGGGGTTCAGTTACCATGGGCGTGCATCCCTTCGCGGGGCGTCATAATCCATTGCAGATGCAATTGCTTTGGAGTCACATCATAAGTTTTGCCCGATTTTGCATTTTGTGCCATTGCACGCGTACCTGGCCGCTGTGGATGAATTGGCCCTATCTGTCAAACTTTTCGTTAGATTTTTGTTTTCTGTGTTTTCTGTGACTACCCCTTTCTTTCTTTCTATCTAAGTATCATTTTTACGTTATCTATGATTTTTTTCGTATCATTGCTGTATGATAATGCGTGTTGTAAATATACCGAAATATCATTCTATGGATATCAATCATTTTCCTAAGGTATTCCGAGATGCTCTATAGTATACGTGTAGTTAATCTTCATGTTAATGGTTTGAACAGAAGGAATTGCTAACTTTGGAAGAATAAACATACTTTTACTATTATAGACAAATAAACAAATTCTGCTTTAATGACCTGACTGTTATGGTATCTGAAAAGAAGAAATATTGAGAGCAGTAGATTGTGAAAGATACGATGTATGTTATACTGTATACTATATAGAATACGTCTGTGTTCTGTCTTAAACACACAAAAAAGTGTCCTTGGGGATGAAAGGTTAATGGACGAAAGTTGCAATAATATTCACACTAAACTAATCAGAAGATAAATTAGTTTTGTTGAACAACAAGACTAGATTAAATATGAGGACCAAAGTCCTGATGAGAGCAGTAGAAGGCAAAAGACTTCAAAGGTTACAGATTATCTTGAGAATGATTTTGTCCTCCCCTCCAAGCCCTCTTACCTTCCCCACATCCCCGTGAGGCCTTCGGTCAACGAGAGGTAACAGACAGGAATGTGGGGAAGGCGAACGCACAGAGAGAGAGAGAGAGAGAGAGAGAGAGAGAGAGAGAGAGAGAGAGAGAGAGAGAGAGGACTTTAAAGTTGCAAGACGTAACATAGCTCGCTTGATTTATGAGTTGTAATTCAGTGCCTTATTATACGTTGTGGACATAGCGTTGACATTTTTATTTTTCATTTATTTCTAGTTTTTTATTATTATTTAATTTTTATTTTTTTCAGTGGCTTCCGCCATTTGATTCGTAGACTCGTGGGTGGGATCCCTTTTAATATGTACATAAACTTTAAGGATACAACTATATATATTTCTTTATTCCACTTTTGACTGAAAGTCAAATTTCCGTTCTTTTATATATTGCTTTTGGTCTCTTAACTACCGGACGTTATCTCGTGACATGGGTGTATTGCATCTCTTAGGACTGCTACAAAGTCTTTTATCAAACCGCTCAATAATTTTCATATTGTTTCTACCCTTCCTATTGTTTCTTCCTCCCTTCGTCATTCCTCTTGTTCGTTTGTTCGTTATTTGCTCGCCTCTAAATTCACTTTGTCAGTCATTTTTTTTTTACATAGTTTTGTGTTTAGAATCTTTTTCATTGATATATTCATATTTGGTATTCCCTTCGTTTTTCCGTTGTTTGTTGGTAGCATAACTACATTTTTTCCTAAAACATGCCAACATCTTTGCAGCGTTTTTTAAAAAAGAGCTTTTCAAACTTTGAAACACTTTGGTTTTAGCAACTTTGGGGGTTCTTGATAACTGTATGCCCTCTTTGGTTTAACTCTTAGAAATTAGACAGTTTTCTTCAGTACTCATTTTTTTCTTTCTTTTTTGAACCTTCTGTGCTGCCCCTTGATAGTTCTTGTCTCCTCGGCTTTTTGACTAAAACCTTTTGCTTCCGTACCCTTAATTAACCTAGACATGTGACCACGAATTCTGATCCGTGAAATTTGCTTGTGGTTTGGGCTCCTACTCTTGACCTCTTGCAGTAACTGTTGCCGCCCCTTCTTGTTGGCTCTGAGCCACTCATCGCTGTGATCTTGACATTTCCTTGTGACCGCACACACAAGGTATACCTTTGTGACCGCGACTTCTGGACCTTGCTTCCGGTACTGCGTGTGACCTCTGCCATTACATGTGGCCTTGGATTATTTTTACGACTGTTGCCTGCCAACTTCAGCTTTGCGTTTGCTTGCTACCCTAAGGTTGTATTACATGACGGGTACAATATTAAAATGGTAAAAATGGGAAAATGGTATATCCAGTTGTCTGTTTTATAATAAACGATATATATATATATATATATATATATATATATATATATATATATTTCAGGTTGTATTCCACATAGGAAAATGAGAGAGGTCCTTTGGAGAACGAAACTGTTGGGCATTTTCTGAGATATACCATTTTTTATTTTCCTATGTGGAATACAAATGATTTATACCAAATATCCGTGCCTAAGAAGATTATCAGTAATATATATATATAGTATATATATATATATATATATATAATATATATATATATATATATATGTATGTATATATGTATATATATGTGTGTGTGTATGTATGTATGTCTATATATATATATATATATATATATATATATATATTTATACATTTATGTATAAATATATGTAGATATATATATATTCTATATATTATATATATAATATATTATTATATATATATATGGATATATATGTATATATTGTGTGTGTTTATATATATATATATATATATATATATATACGTGTGTATATATATATGTATATATATATATATATATTATATTATATAAGTGTGTGCATATAGTATTTATATATATATATATATATATATATATATATATATATAGTTCGCTGTTAATTTTGTTCATTATTATGTCTGATCCTATTCATTATGAAAATAATTTAATGAGTAACAAGATACAACACCATGAACTTGCCTAAGTTTGCTTCTACAGAAGTTTCCGTATATGATCACTCCCTCAAGGAAATGACTTCAAACTGAAGTCTGAGGAATGCCTAGTTGAGAAACTGTGGTAGATATACCATAAGCTCGTATCCACGAATTGTGCTATGTTAATTGTGTGTTTTCTGGACTGTTAAGTAGATTTGGATTCGTATGGAAATTATTAATATTTTCTGAACCGCTTTTGAAGGTTCCAGCGAATTTTGTTCTTGTTTTGTAGATGCATAGTAATCTCTCTTATCTCCTAAAGGTGGAATTCACATTCAACGCTGTATTTCTTTTGTTTTCCAGGTCGTCCACAGCCGAAAGTTTCGTGGTGGTTCGGAGAATCGGTCATCGACGACTCCTGGTCGGCGGAATCAACCGGAATAGTGACCAACACCTTGGTTTTGAGTCCCCTGACCCGCGCGCATGCGCACTCGGTTCTCGTCTGCAAGGCTGCCACTGCAACTGTAGCTGTGACGACAGCGACAGTCACCATTGACATGTACCGTCAGTACTAGTAGATTTGTGGTAGTAGTGACAGTAGTATATAGCGTGTAGTTTATTTAATAAATTATTCTAGACATTAAGGACATATCTAGTGTATTATGATAAAAGTAACATATTTCCCTTTAGATTCATAACATTTAGTATTAAGAGAAAATATGGATCAGCTAAATCAAATAGAATTATGCAATAAATATACATATTCATGCTTAATTTTTCGGGAAAATTATTTAAATATTTAAATTTATGACTAATATTCCAAAAAAAATAGTTCAGAAGATATTTATTTTGATATGAAATCGTTAACATAAGGAAACAGTTTTTAATTATCTAGAGAATATGCCACGAAAAATATACTTGAATCTTGAATAACATGAGAGCTATCGAACACAGCCATGGTAAAAATAAAAAGCATTCTCTCAAGTAGGAATCTTCTCTTCCTTCCCCTCTGCTACATCCTTCACCTTAACAAGAAACCCCTTGTTCGTTTCCCTCTTGAAATACGAGTTTCCATAAGTTGGCAAACTCCTCAGACTTTGTCTCGACTCGTGTAGTACACAAGGATTTTTGCCTTACTAAGTTTTTTCCTTAAGGAATTACTGCCTAATGCTGTGGCGTCCTCCCGGCCTAATGAATCTCTCTCTCTCTCTCTCTCTCTCTCTCTCTCTCTCTCTCTCTCTCTCTCTCTCTCTCTCTCTCTCTCTAGTTACGTCTATCTATCATTCTGCTACAATTTTAGAGGTGACATAAAACCATTCTTATAACGTAGCCTGCAAATAAGTAAAAAAAAAAAAATCAGATTTAATTGGAAGTTAAATAGTTACTTGAATTGTTTTGTATAATTTCACATCTAAAGAATTAGAGAGCTTGAAGGTAATACCAGAACTTTAACTGTAATTAACGCTGAGGAAGAGGAAAAACTATTTTTCCAAGGAAAATTGTCTTTTCCTCATCCCTCACCTTAACCAGCAACCCCTCTTTTCCCCTCTTGAAATATTCGCTTCCCTAGAAAGGGGAAACTCTCCCCTCTCTGTTTTTCTGGTTGTGCTTAATAGACAAAGATTTTAGTCTTATTAGCGGAGTTATTATGACTTTACTGTTTAATTCCATGGCTATCTCATCTTGTACGTCTCTCTCTCTCTCTCTCTCTCTCTCTCTCTCTCTCTCTCTCTCTCTCTCTCTCTCTCTCTCTCCTTTTCCTGTATAATTTACACTTTCAGAAGTATATCCATGTCATAGTCCAAAACTTTGGTCTATTCTGTAGATGTATACAATAAAGTAAAAAAGTAAAGTAAATATATAGTAAGGCGAAATATATAAAAAGTATATTACTGAAATGTTTATCAAATAAATTCTTGCTGTAAATTTATCTTCATCACTATTTCAAGAGAGATATATATATATAATTTATCTCTCTCTCTCTCTCTCTCTCTCTCTCTCTCTCTCTCTCTCTCTCTCTCTCTCTCTCTCTCTTCATTTATTTGCCTTACATTTGTGACTTACAGATTCAGAAATTTATCCATGAAATGGTGCAAATTATCACACAGTAATTTTAAAGAACGGAAATAAATATTAAATATGTAAATATAGTAAGGCGAAATATATAGGAAGTGTATTACTGAAATTTTTATCAAACAAATTCTTGCTGTAAAAATACTTTCATCACTATTTCAAGAGATATATTTAATCACTTCTCTCTCTCTCTCTCTCTCTCTCTCTCTCTCTCTCTCTCTCTCTCTCTCTCTCTCTCTCTCTCTCTCTCTCTGCATTTATTGCCTTTCCTTTTTGATTTAAAGATTCAGACGTATGTCCATGAAATGGAGTTACAGTAAAGTCTAACGGAACTGAAATGACTATTTAAAACAATATAGTAAATAAAGTAAAGCAAAATATACATATAAAGTATATCCCTGAAGTGGTTTTCAAACATATTCTTGTTATAAGGTTATTTTTATCACTATTTTGAGAAATATATTCGATAATCTCTCTCTCTCTCTCTCTCTCTCTCTCTCTCTCTCTCTCTCTCTCTGTAAGCACAAGGAAAACATAAATCCATTTAACATTCATAATATGCCCCGCTCAGCTACCCGTCGATCTATCTTTGATCATTTCGAAGATGCAAACGTCCTAAGCAAACCCCGGCCTCATCCCACTCCATCCCAGCATCTGTTTATGAACACGAGAATCCAAGGAGATGAAAACTCCCCGAGAATATCAACTTACTGTTAATATTATAATTCGTTCCCTTGAGCTCTTTGAATATCCGTTTTAATCGTCCCCCGATAATTGACAGCAGCTCATTTCACGATGGCTTTCTCTCCTCCTCCTCCTCCTCCTCCTCCTACCCCCTCATGTCAGAGATATCGGGAGAATGTATTCAAAGGAGGATATTGTCAGTGATGAATGCTCGGTAAATGAATGGATCGTGTATGAAATTTATGAAGGCTGAACGGTTTCACCTTTTATGCTTTTATTTGCTTTTTGTGTGATTTTTTTTTGTAATAGTTCTTTTATTTTTTTTGCATATCTTTGATTATTGAGGAATGATATTTGAGATATTTTATTTTGTGTACCTTATATAGAATTGAAAGTGCAAATATATATATGTGTGTGTATTTATGTATATATGCATAATATAAGGTTATATATATTTACTCTTCTACATGAATATATACATGTGCGTATGTGTCTGTATAGAAATTTAAGAGTGTACACTGTTGGCGTCTATAGACTTGAATGTATGTGTATATGTGTTTGTGTGTGTACCTATTGTTCTGTGTGCGTAAAATTTTGTCTACTGCGAACTTATCTCTCACAGAATGCATTTCACCTAACTCGTATTTCTCATTGATTGATCTGTGTAAATTTAGTTCAAGGATACTCATTTTGATGTCCTTTTAAGCCCGAATAGTAGTCATTTATTTGCGTACGTTGAAAAAAGCGCAAGAAAGTATGAGGTTAAAATAAAAAGGTGAAGTTAGCGCTAAGGGAAAAAATTTAAATTCATTGCCATAAAAAAGAGGTTCCAAAAGTAATAAAGCGATACGAATATTTGGGACCCATGCTGAATTAAGACATATTGCCTTTCAAATGAGCCGTGCATTGTTGCTGTTTATATCAGCCATTGGTCTTTGAAATTTATTGCCTTCATTTTGTTATGGATCGGGGTACACTTTATGCATATCTTGAAGATTCATTTGTTTAGCATTAGCCAAGTCAAAGATCATATTTCATATTCGCTTCCACCCTGTCTTTATACATACATACATACATACACACACACACACACACACACACACACACACACACATATATATATATATATATATATATATATATATATATATATATATATATATAATAAAACATTACTCGTTCAAGGTCAGTGCTTCCTGAATGTAACCAATGTACATTGGTTACATTCAGGAAGCACTGACCTTGAACGAGTAATGTTTTATTAATATTATATATATATATATATATATATATATATATATATATATATATATATATGTGTGTGTGTGTGTGTGTGTGTGTGTGTGTGTGTATGTATGTATGTATGTATATATTATATATATATTTATGCATATATATATATGTATATTATATATATACATATATATATGTATATATGTATATTATATATATATATATATGATATATACATTCATACATATATATATACTATATATGTGTGTGTATTTTATATGGGTGTGCATGACTCCTTACGTGTTTGCCTTTTGTACATATGTACTAGAGTATTTGAATGTGATGGTCTTTGTGTGTTCATGTACGAGTACATATACTTATTAATATGTAAAATCATAAATACTGTTCTGTATGTGTATATAAGGAACTCTAGTAATTAGGTGGTTTTCAAGGCATGTAGTGGACAAATGTAAATTATCATACGTTATGCTTCATTCCAATTTTTCTTCTACTCTTAGGTAAATTATGAATGGAAATGCATTAGGCATAGAATTTGGTTGAAAGTTGAATGCTGAAATCAAAAGTTTTATGATGCTGTGAACTCTTAGTCACTCGTCTTGATTACTGACGTTTAAGCAAGAATCTTCCATTTTATTGAGTGAGACATATTTACGGCAAGAAGAGAAAGTGTTGATAAAGTAGATCAGAGAGGCAAATGACGTTGGAAATCTAGGCTTTAATGGCAAAAACTTAGTGTAAGTATAATGTACTGATGTCCAAGAGTTATTGCTTTTTGGAGCACGGGTATATTGCTGCAACGGGTACTAAAATGTTTCCTCAACATTCATGCTGATTAAACAAGGCGTGATCAGACCTACAGCTTACTTGGGACTTGTGCAAAATTTTCTCCTCTAACACAAGTTGTAAACGTTATATTCCTAATTTGTAACGTGAATTAAAACGTGCTAAAATCTGCGGTCAAATAGATCCTTGTTTCACAAACGAAAAGTAAAATAGATACGCTATATTTTATTAGAAATATTTTTCTCTCTACTGTTTGACATGCACATTGTTTATTTTTTACAGTTTCATTCTGATAAATAAATCATAAATAGCCTATCCTAAAATTCCTGTATCTTTACTGCAACGCGAAACACCTTTTTCAGACCTTTTTAGTCCTCCATAGACCTTTCCTATTCCCCCTCAACAACAACAACAACAACAACAACAAAAATAGTCTGTAAGCTTACTCCCAGAGTAAGCCATAAAATAGAAAAAAAAAGTTTGGTCATACTTTTTCTCAAACAATTCTGTTTTGATAATTTTTCTAGAAAAGAGAGCTATACTTAAACGAAATTATTAATAAGTACTGATTTATTTAGTCATGGATTATTGATGTAAAATCATTGTGTATATGTTTTGTATGAATATTCCTTTGTCGCTTTACTGCGTCTGCAGGAATTCGTAATTCTTTGGTAGACGTTTTAAAGAAAGTTGTTTTGAAAACAAATGTTAACCAAGTTTATTTAGAATGTAGCTGGCATTTCTGTTACCAATAGTTCACTCGCATATATTTTTGCATGAAAATCTAAAGTAACGATTTAACGATTTGGTCATAATCAGTTGTGATTCCTTTATTTAGAGATTCGTCAGGATCATGATAGGTGTCCATTATTAAAAGTATTATTTTATGATAGGAAAACGGTTAATTCATATTGTTCTTTTTTCATGTTTTATCCTGGAGGGTAATAGTTTAGTTTATATTCTAAATTTATACGACTTAGAACACTTCATTTTTACAGAATATGCGAATGACCAGTCTTTAGAACTTTTTCCAGTTGTACCATTAAAGAAAATCTGTTAAGTTAAATCTGAATTGAAAATGGCTCCATTCTTCCTTGTTTGAATTTGGCGTAACGACCGAACCAAAGTTCATTAAAGCTTTAAACTTCTTTAATTAAATATTGAATATATCTCAGTTAGCCCAGAAAAATCTCGTTGAAATAAAAGAATGAGGAAGTCCAATATGACGATGTTTACTTGGCCATTATTCAGGTTAATTGGAGATCCAAGTGGTAAGGAAGACATACAGTGGACAAAGAAATTTGATTCTCGGCAGAATTTTCGTGTAAAGGGAAGGGAAGTATTGAGAGTGAAAGTTAACGAGACAAGTCTGAAGACTAACGAAAATTAAAGGGTAACTTTTTTTTTTTTTATAGAGGTCTCGGCTGAAATGGAACTGAATTGAACTAACCATCTCACGATTTCTTGAGTAATTACGTTCCGTAGAGGCCTCGTACTTATAAATGCATATTCCCCTCTAGTCTCTTAAGGCTGGAAAAATAATAGTTACGGGAAAGAAACATTGAGGATGGAAGTAGATATGGAGTGGGGAGATGTGGCCAGGGTCACTTATTTAAAATGAAATCATTTCGATGTAGTCCAACAGAAGGAAAAAATAACTGAGCAATCCAAATATGGGGGCAGGGATTCAGATAATGACATATAAGGCTTTTCAGTTGTTGTGAAGCGCTGAACTTCCGATAACCAAAGAAATCGGCTCATTTATTTTCATTTAAAGGAGAGTGCAGGAGAAGGTGAAAAAATTATTATACTAGATTTTGTTCATAGTATGATAAAATGTTTCATTTCAAACAAAGAATCACAGAAATTCTTTGCGTTTATGGAAGAGGCATGAATATGAGGATGGTATTACTGGTGCCGGAGGTTGGGTACGAATGGTATTCCTTGTGCCTGGTAGAATGATAGATTAGCAGGAGCAGTTAAGCCTAACGTATATTTTTGTAAGCTCAGGTAATCGGGTAAAAGGATAGTGGTCTGCCCTTCATTGATAATTATCACAGAACATCTATGATTAACATGCTAGCAAATCATAATTAGCTGAGGTTTATATATATAACAACTTGAAATTACATTTCTCGGGATATTTCAAGTTCATCGGGGAGGTTTGATACATAGTAGCAAATCAGAATTAGCCGAGGTTTACAATATGAAGAAACTTATAATTAGAATTCTCGGGAAATTTTAAGTTCATCGAGGAGGTTTGATACATACGGAACTCAAAGTCAGATCATTCCTAAGGTACCAAAAGTAGCATCTCGCTGCCCTATGAAGGACCTGACACTTGTTATGAGTGTAATTGCACGAAAATTGTAGTCCCTCAGATTTTCGTGTTAGATGGTGTCATTCTGTTTTGGAAAATCCACTGTTAATATACAGACTCGTGGTGTTTCACATATCCATGACAAACTTAGGAGTATACAGATCAGGAATTTTGAAAAAAAAGTATAGGAAGTACCTCCTTTGAAGTCTAGAGTCCCATAACTTGTAAATGACGCGACTCCTCTCCGGTTCATAACTAAATCGGCAGGTCTTTTCATCATGTTCACTTGGTAACTGTATTAACTGGCAAAATCAAACAATGGGGAAACTTGCTACCCCGTGAATTTCACTCTCAGGAGTTTATTATTCTGTTTGTCGACTTGGTAGACTTCCCGACAGGATCCAGAACCAAAGCTGACCACCTTTGAGTACCGTTTTCCATATTATCTCAGCAGATTTGGCAATTTTTATAAGAACGAGTACTGCAAGAGCTCTTTTTTTTCAAGTGGTAGGACCTGAGTATAGGATAGGTGTTCGTGCAAACCTTTATATCGTTTGAACTATTTGTTTCTGTCTTGGACTGATTTATTTTAATGCGTTGTCTTGAGTATTTGATTAGTCAGTTACTTTTATCTACTTGTTTCCTAATTCATTCCGTTTCTTCCACTTGCAGTCCGACCTCTGTCAGTTGAACTGACGGGAGCGGCAGTGACAGGTTCCGTACGTGCCGGGGACATGCTCGACCTGACCTGTACGGCCAGAGGATCTAGACCGCAGCCTGTAATCTCGTGGTATAAAGGAGCCAACCTCATCCATTCAGAGAATACAGATAAGGTAAGTTCGTGAAAGGTTACCGAGGGGCCTAAGAAAGTGATGGAAAGTTTTGGCCACTGACTCGAACTTCAAGCTTCTAAAGAATATGGTGTTTATATACTGTAGATCTATACTGTAGATACTGTATGTACTGTACTGCACTGTAGATCTATAAAATTAGAGTATATAACTAAATTTAAACAAAAAAATTACTAAAAATTTAAGCTCTCTCTCTCTCTCTCTCCTCTCTCTCTCTCTCTCTCTCCAAAATTCAGCTTCATTTTACATGTGAAACTTCAAATCCGAGGTATAGAGGGGCTTGACTGGAAGAACTTATATTAGAGTTATCTTTCCCTTCAATTATCGATTTATTTTCTTGCTAGTTCTGTTTTCTTGTTTTGTTTTAATTCTGTATTGAATATGTGACATATTTCTGAAGATGATCAGGTAGCGCAACAAAAAACTGTAGGTAAATTTGTAATTCATATCGAGACTGGGGAGGAATAATATGATAGGTAATTGTTTTCCTTGATGACGATGATGACGACCTCATTCTGTTTGTGTATGTGATCGAGATTGAATTATTTCTCTCTCTCTCTCCTCTCTCTCATCTCTCTCTCTCTCTCTGTCTCTCCTTCTCCTCCTCTCTCAAAATCTCTCTCGTCTCTCTCTCTCCTCTCTCTCTCTCTCTCTCTCTCTCTCTCTCTCACAAAGTTGCTAACTCCACGCACTGTCGAATTGGGGTTCATGGAGCTTGCATATTTCATATATATATATATATATATATATATATATATATATATATATATATATACACATATATACATATGCAAATATACATATACATTGTATTGTATATTTGTGCGTGTACAAATAAATTTTTTTAAAAGTTATGTGCATGCGAATATTTGAGTATTATATACCAGCAAAATGTTCTAAGATCATTTTCAGTCAAGCTGTTTTTTACATTCATGTTATTTATGAGCATTTTTTAAACATGGTTACTAGAACGGAATAAGGAAGTAAATTGAGCGTATGCGAAGGTGTTACCTTAAACTCGAAGGGACTATAAAATTAAAGCTGAAATTGTAGATATCTTAAAATTGCATACCTTATCATTTATCTCTCTCTCTCTCTCTCTCTCTCTCTCTCTCTCTCTCTCTCTCTCTCTCTCTCTCTCTCTCTCTCTCTCTCAGCGGACATCCGAATACAAAATGAACTTCCTTTTTCAGTCGACGCAAAAAGTGACTTACGCCCGTTGAAATATCGCTACTTTTAAATTGCCGAGAAAGATGCTTGGCTTGCACGCGAGTTCGTTCCTCCTTGTCTCTTTAATATCGAATAAATATAACTTTGGACAAATGTTATGTTTTGTGTTTCGAAATTATTGTTATTTATAAACTATTACGTATTTTTTGTGGGGCCGTTTCTGGGGCAGCGATTTAGCCTTGTGGAAACAACCAAGGTTTATGTAGTTTGTGGTTTGATGTATATAAGTATAAACATTATTACATTTTTATAACTTTTCCCCACATTAAATCGTTTCAAACTTAAAATGCTGAAAATTAAGCCGAAGATAATCCCTTTAGCGTGTTATTTTTAAGGTAGTGAATGCAATATGTGCTATTTTTGGCTATACATATATAAATGTATATTTATATATACATACATATATATATATATATATATATATATATATATATATATATATATATATATATATATATATAGTATAAATATATATATACAATCTACACACAATCTCTCTCTCTCTCTCTCTCTCTCTCTCTCTCTATATATATATATATATATATATATATATATATATATATATATATATATATATATATATATATATATATATATATATATATATATATATATATATATATATATATATATATATATATATATATATATATATATATATATGTATATATATATATATATATATATATATATATGTATATATATAAATAATCTACACTCAATCACGTGTGGAACAGAAATAAATTTCTGACTCCTATCAGGATCGAACCCAGGCCTTTCAATTAAAAGGTAAGGCCGCTCTGATGGGATAATTCGGATGAAATGCTATCTATTGCGCCACTGCTCATTGCTGAGTTGGGAAGATGGGGGAGACCCGCTGCTATGCGAGGCACTTGGCCTGCTAAGGTAAAGCCTTAGGTACAGTAGTACTTTGATTCCAGCTTCTGTTATGACGTGTGTGACTTAGTTGGCAGCAGCCTTGCCTTTCAGTTAAAAGACATGGTTTCTATCCTGATGTGAGTCACACACACATACATACATATATATATATATATATATATATATATATATATATATATATATATATATATATATATATATATCAGCCACTTTATAAACGTACACGAAGTGCTCTTTAGTTGTAGTTGTAGGATAGTAAAGGTCTAATTCTTGCAAAGGCTTGCGTTTCATACACAACGGTTACTATTTCATTCAGACTTTTAACTGCTGATTTGTAAATAGACCCCTTGTGCAGTAAAGCTTCCTCAGGTAACCGCTTCATACGCCTTCATATAAGGACCATCAGTAAGGCATCGAGGTACCCGGTACACACCGTTACATTCATTCATCCCTGTCCTGCTTATTGCTCCTAATCGTATGGGTTGTTCCTAAGAAATACATATTTTGTACCAATTGCCCACACACACACACACACACACACACACACATATATATATATATATATATATATATATATATATATATATATATATATATATATATGTGTGTGTGTGTGTGTGTGTGTGTGTGTGTGTGTGTGTACGAGGTAGAGTAATAGAAGCAAACTATCCTTTCCATTTTATTGGGTCCAGTGTTTCTGTAACGGATCTTGGCTTAGAATGTATCTGATTTAACCAATATTGTGTTATGCGTAAATCTGTTCTATTAAGTGTATAGCTGCTTCACACGCACACGCGCACACACACACACACACACAGCATTGGCTGTGTATATTTAGAAGAGATTCAATGCATTAATGGGCTTTGAGTTTCCGTATCGCTAAACATCTATGTACTTGAATTCGTCAACTTTCGAAGTTGGTGGCTTTGATGCTTTGATGCCTTGACACCAGTTTCCTTGAAGGCAAATCCCTACTAATTCGGTCTTGCTCATCATGAAGGGCTTCCGGGCCAACTTAGAGTTTGCGATTCTTCACCCAAGCTCAGAAACGCTAAGTTTAGTTTTCTCAAAATATATTTGTTTATTTTATTTTGTGTTTTTTTACTGGCTCTGGTCATGCTGTTGGTATGTTTTTTCATGCCCCACTCACATTAATCTCCCCAAAAGATGAAAGTTATTTGCTCTGGAAAATAATGATCTTTATGATATGATGTATTGCATTGCTTTTGCCTTTCATTTTTCAATTATTTATGTTACTCACGAAGAACGTAAATTTAAATTTGGAGATAAGCATGGGTTGAGGCTCACATAAATATTTTTTTCGTGCAGTGTCTAGAGTTTAAAAGGAAGGTAAAAGGTTGTTGTCACATTAATCACCCTATTTGATGACTGAAGTGGAAAGGAAGTGATTACTTATATATAAGTATCTTAGAAGGGTTTGATTTCTGTACTACAGTATCTAGAAATCATTTCCTCATCTTGAATGCCTATGGCTTATTACCCATCGTGGCTTTCTAAGAGGAGTTATGTAACCTAATTTGTAGAGATTATCCGGCCTGATTTTCTGTGAAGAATTATCAATCCATATGTTCTAAGATGAATTATCAAATATTTCGATCTGCTCCGAGGAAATACACAGTCCAGTATTATTCAGTGATGATAATCATTCCGACATTCCGAGGAGTACCCAGCTGGGCTCTTTGTGAAGAATTCAGTTCAGTTTTCCTTTAGATTCAACAAGAATACAGAGCCTGATCTTTGAAGTTAAAAGTCATACAGCTCAAATAACAAAGAAAGGTGACCTACCTGAATGTGATAACTGTTGAGGCAAAGCATTGCAGTTATGCCGACTGCAATGAAGATATCCAGTTTATTTGTTTTTAATAAACATGGAGGTGAACAGACTGATTTTAGACGAGGCAGCAGTTTTTCAGATTAAATATTTGTGTTGAGACATTATGCAGCAGTATGTGGAATTTAAAAATCACCATCTAATGGATTTTGTTTATTATAAAATGGTTTTGGCAACGTCCACAAACCAATATTTATGGAAGGCTCTTGCGAGACCAAGACTATTGTTAAATATGTAAAATTAGTTGAAATATACATGAACGTAGTAGATTGATAACCAAGTGAATTTTCATTGAAGAGCAGGCCGCTGCAAGTGATGATTCTTTTTTCACCTTTGTTCTTTACCCTTCATATAGTAGGTTTTATAATAAAAATAGCGGACGGAAATGGAAGAGATTTAAATTGGAATAACGACATAAATTCGACAGACAAGACTTAGAATATGCAAATGATATTGTTTTGATTACAAAAACCCCACAAGGTATACATAGCATGTTTTAACAAGGTAAACCATACACGTAGAGTGATTGGGTTGAACGTAAATCTGAACAAAACAAGTAATGAGGATAGAGATTGCATTAACGGATGAAATAAGATTAGATAAAAAAACGATTAATGAGGTTTGACACTTTCCAATATTTAGTAAGAAAATCTCATTACAGACCTTTTCATTAGATGCCATGAAATGGAATAATGATATTCGATATATCCGAATGGGATGGGGTCACGTTGAGCTGAACTACAATCAATTACCTCTTAAGAATTCATCTTCATTGTTTACGTGCTTCGGAAATTGACAGGTAGCTTTATATTATTGAAATCATAAATAATTCGGTTCGGGATATGATTTGACATTCTTGTGACAAGGTCAAAAGAGTGGAAGGTTTAATCAAGGTCATATTATTGATTTGAAATTAGATATTTAAAGACTTTTTTTTCAGAATTAATTGTAGTACATTTGTGAAATGTTGTTGTATGTATTCTGAATAATTTGAGCAGAGGCAGTGTCAATAACGGGTAAATTTAAATTGATATATATATATATATATATATATATATATATATATAATATATATATATATATATATACTTATCATACATACACACACACATATATATATATATATATATATATATATATACTTACATACATACATACTATATATATATATATATATATATATATATATATATATCTATCCCAGTAAAGTTCATCATTTTGGAACAAAAGGGATGAGCGAAAACACTTACTGAAAAGCTTATCTCATGTAAATGTTTAAAAAATTAACTTTTCAACCTATAAGCTTACATGTTTCTATGAAAATTTTGTACTTGATAAAAAAATTATCCATCGCACCAGCCTTACAATGTTCAGAAGGAGAATTGCAGATTAGGAGACTTGTACATTGATTATTCATATTGGCCTGTAATCATTATTAGTAGCTCTGTAACTTTAAGCAAGTGTTGGAAAATTATAGAAAAAGTGTTGGTGACTGATGTATGTATGAATAGTACACTGTACACCATGATTATGAAAATCAGCAGAGCCATAAATACGAGATATTAACTTATATTCTGCTGCCACACAACTTGAGGCTCGCACACTAGCAAGCCTCTTTCTGCAGTCGGTGTGTGTTTGTGTAACCTCGCTCCTTCCTGTTCCTGCCAGACCGGCGGCGCCTTTGTGAATGCAGCTAAAGTTCGGCTGTTTTCTTCCTAACCAGTAAGAATTTTCTTTACGTCTTTCCCTATTCTTGATTTTGCGGATGATTCACCTCCCAAGATTTCGTTATACTTCACTGCTTTGTTCTCAGTTTTCATTCATCTCTCTCTCTCTCTCCTACCTCCTCAGTCCTCCCCATGCTCTCATCCAATTCCAAAACTCGTCTCTCTCTCTCTCTCTCTCTCTCTCTCTCTCTCTCTCTCTCGTTATCGACTCTGGTCTTGTGGAATACACATGAAACAGGATCTCATTACTTCATCAGGGCATACTTGAATTGGGATCCCTTAACTTAAGCAAGTGCAGTGCCTTCCATACAAACTTTAATTCAATTTTTTTTAATCTGCAGTCTTAGAGTTCTCTGGATATCTTGTTAAAAGTGTAATTCAGCTCTCGAGTCGAAACTTTCGATGTTCAGGTTACATCAAATGGAGAAGAGAGATGACTTTGGTGAAATAGCTAAGTCCTCTTCAGAATAAATAAACAGTTATGGTTGGATGTTTCCGGGCCTTTTTTTTTTTTCATCCGACTTAAAGCTTAATTTTCGAGTTATCTGGCGCCTTTTGTAATACTTTGCGGACATTTATGATTTGGCATTTTTGTATCTATTCTCAGTGCACTTTAATCACGAAACTGTTCCATTTAATCGGTGCCCTTCTCGCCAACTTATACTTCCTCTTTAGAATTTTAGCTCGCCGTATTTACGTCTGCCGCAAATTGCCTGCCTATTCAATGTAAGGATTCTCTTTTGGCAGATGTCTCCTGCGTATGGGAGGTCGCATATTGCCGTAATTTATTTAACAAAGCTTTTACATATACTCTGTGGAAGACATCTTTGGTTACACGGCATTGTGGCTTTCCCTTGGCTGCCAAGATTTAGATTTCAATCTGTCCCTTTCTACTTCGGTTTTCCCCGACTATCGTTATATTATATCCTGCAGAACTGTCATTTTCTTGGGGATTAGTCTCTGCTATCTTAAATTTAACCTCCTTTTTCGTGCCTCTAGAAATGGTATCGTTTCTATATTTGAATAGAGCACTAGTTCTCTGTCCGGTCAGTTTTGCAATAAAGAAGAATTGTTCTGCTCTCTGTCAGTGTTCTTTATAATGAAATCGCTGTATGTCTTCGATCAGTAATCTCGGCAAGCTAGTGATGGTATTTTGTCATTTTTCTGTATTCTCATTCAATATCCCGCGTAAAGGAATTACAGCCTGTACTCAATACAAGACTTTGTTCACATGTGCATTTTTGTGCAAGCACTGTGTAAAACGTGTGTTTAAAGCTCCTGTCAAATGGCTTCATCTGCCTTGGTCTTTTTTGAAGGATCGAGTCGATGGTTTATATTTTGTTAATGTATTTGAGATAAATAAGGTTAACGTATCTCGATAAATGAAGCTTTCGCGCGCTTGGATTCCTGAGTATTTGTTTACTGGGTAAGGAGAGATATTTCTGAGATTCTGTTTAATAGTTATAGAGAGATGTTTCTGAGAATTTGTTTAAAGGTTATAGAGAGATATTTCTCAGAATTTGTTTAATGGTTATAGAGAGATGTTTCTGAGAATTTGTTTAATGGTTATAGAGAGATATTTCTCAGAATTTGTTTAATGGTTATAGAGAGATGTTTCTGAGAATTTGTTTAAAGGTTATAGAGAGATATTTCTCAGAATTTGTTTAATAGTTATAGAGAGATATTTCTGAGAATTTGTTTTGGTTATATTGAAGTATTTCTCATAATTTGTTTCATGGTTATAGAGAGATGTTTCTGAGAATTTGTTTAATGGTTATAGAGAGATATTTTTGGGTATTTGTTTACTAGGTATGGAGAAATCTCTCCGAGTATTTGTAAACTGGTTATGGATGAATATTATTTCTGAGTATTTATTTACTGGTTATGGAGAATTATTATCTCTAAGTATTTGTGTACTACATGTTTATGGATAAATATTATCTCATGAGTATTTGTGTACTGGTTATGGACTGGTTATGGAGAAATATTTTTTCCGAAAGTTTTAAAGGTGCTTATTATTGTGAAGACTTTTTGTTATTCTTATTAAGATTAGTTTCTAACAGTGGTTGCATATATATTGATAATATAATATATAATTATTATCTTGCATTATAGTTTTATTTTGTACACTAAGTGTTTTTAAATTAAAAATGTAGTTAGTATGATGATATTTTCAAACAAATATATGAAGTTGCGTTGACATTGTCACTTTTTGACTTATTATAATAAATATTAATATAATGCAGGTAAATTCCAGTGCCATTAACATGTATCTCCGTAATCTTATGTTACCGTCTAAAGACCAGCACAAAATTATTCTCGGCGCGGAATGCCCTCCCCAGCTCCAAGCCTCGTAGGTTTTCAGTGTTTGTATATTATTGTGCGTATATATATATATATATATATATATATATATATATATATATATATATATATATATATGAATAACTTGATCACGAAATATATATATATAAAGGTAATGCCATGGAGGAAAATGAAAAAACGAGAACTACGGAGATCTTTCGGTCTTAACGACTCTTTACTTAAGGCAAGTTGCCTTAAGTAAAGGGTCGTTAAGACCGAAAGATCTCGGCAGTTCACGCTTTTTTCATTTTCCTCCGTGGCATTACCTTTATATATATATATATATATATATATATATATGTATATATATATATATATATATATATATATATATATATATATATATATATATATATATATTGGGGGTAGATAGGTTACTCCTTTTGCGGAAAAATCAAAATACATTATTAGAAAATATTAGGAATGATGTTTCGAACAAGCAATCCAAGTCTGTTACGTAACATTTTCTGGATGCTGTGGGAGGGAACGGGGGGAGTGGGGTTAGGAGATGAATCCTGTTTGGATTGTGTTTCTTTCCTTTTCCCAGGACCACCAACGTGACGTATTGTATCACTCAGATTGATATAAACCGTGTTCTCAATCAGAATATGCCCCCTCTCCTTGTAAGCCATGGTTTGCTTAGCGTGTTTGGTCTTCATTTGTTCTGGTTAGGAAACCGCCATGCAAAACCTACATATGGAATCAATGGTCGCTTTAATCTTCGGCGCCTTTTCACCTGCAGGAGACAGAAGCAAAACGGAACTTCTTCATTAGCTCCCTCGCACAGATGTCCTGTAATCCGGTTTTGTTTTCCCGTCTTAACAGTTCTCTCTCCCCTTCTCGAAAAGCTCATTTTTCTTAGCGTTGTCATCGCCCCGGCTTTTTTGTTCCAAATTCTTCCCTAGGTGATCCTTTACTCTTTTGAATTTTACAAACACAATGTCTTTGATTATCGTTTTGGACTAAAAAGTTGCAAAGTTCGTAGAGTGCGTTACTAGAAACATCATAATTTATACTAAGAAATCACAAAAGCACGTGATTTTGTTTATTAGCCGAAGCCACTAGGAAAGTTAACAATGAAAAGACTGAGTGCCAATTACTTTCGTGTATTTAACACATCTGTTTTAGCGCCTCAGTGGCGTGGTCATTATGGTGTTTGCATGCCACCTCGGTGGCCGCGAGGTCGATTCTTGTGCATTCCATTGAGGTGTGAAAGATGTTTATTTCTGGTGACAGAAGTTCACTCTCGACGTGGTTCGGAAGTCACATAAAGCAGTTGGTCCCGTTGCTGAGTAACCACTGGTTCCATGCAACGTAAAAACACCATACAGACAAACAAACAAACACATCTGTATTACTTTGTGCCCCAAAGATGTGTTAAATAGTGGATTCAGCTAATCATAATTTATATGACCAACTCTTATGGAAATGACACTCTTCTTGAATGGGCACATGGAAGCGATTACGAAAGCCCCCCCCCCCCCCCCCACTTTGGCTTTGATTACCGATTCATTTTAAAAACTGGAATTTATCCTTCTCCTTGTCGTACTCTAATTTGGAGTTATCCGAAGAAGGTAGGCTCTATTGCCTTTACGGAAGATTTGTCTTCCAAAACTCCTGAAACACTGTTTTCCCGAGTCATTAATTCGAATTTTTAGTGCTATGATGTACTTCTTAGATATTAAAAAAAATTTTCAGGGTCTTGTGAAGGTTCCTGAAAGTCAAAGCTATGTGGGACCCTACTTATAACCCTGAATTATGCTTTAATCACGTGGATGACTGATCAGTTGATGTCTGTCCAGCATCCGTGCATTCGACTTAACACTCATGACACTCGCTGACCATTCACCTCCTCTTTCTCAAAAGTTTCCACCTTTTAACCTTTTCCGTTCGTATAGAGATTCTTCTGCCTTTTGCAAAATGTTTTCCTCTCCGTAAGCCTCAAGTTTTCGCTGTTAATTTGGACTTCGATCTTGCTATGCGTAGCATAATTTTATGAATGACATTTCCTAAGAAAACAAATCTTGTCTTATATTATTGACTACTCCTTCAGACTTCCCGGTCATGTTTGTAGATATGTTGATTTAACATTTCAGTTTGACTCCATTATGATATTCTGACGATCTATATATACACATGAATATTGCTTTGAGCACCATAGTTCGTACACCCAGAGGAAATTTTTTTCGTCGGTCATTTCCCATTTCAAATTTAGAAATCCGTTCAGTAAGTTTAGTTTACTCAGTTATCATATTTTCAAGGGGCCTTAGTTATTAGGATTTTAATTTTAGTATTAAAACCAAACATTTCTGGCCAGCCATGAGAGTGTCAAGTGTTTTAACTTGGTATTTGTTTAGTTCTTTAACATCGTTTTGAATGAGTTACACTGGAGCTGTTTCATAGAATTTACTGTTCACCGTTTTGTGTTTTCATTTAGTGTTTACAGTTCATTTTTTCAGTGGCGAGTAAAATTCGGGAGTGTTTGCTCGTCAGCCAGTTTCAACCCTCGTGTTCTTTTTTCGAAATGTTTATATGACTGACGGCCTCTGTAGTTCAGCAAAGGAAGTCATGATGTAGAAAATTATTCTATAATATTGGAATATAATGTTACCTGTTAATTTTAAATAAGATTGTTCATTTACTTTCATTTAGCAGATTCAGTGTGACAAGGAACCTTCTGAATTTTCGAAAGCTGTCTTTTCTTATAAATGGGCTTGTTACCCTAGTGCAGTGGTCTTCAAATTGTGGGCTATGGTCCACCAGGGCCATGGGCTGATTATCAGGTGGGCCAAGGACAAAAAAATATTGTATAATTTAAAGTTAAATAAACAATATATAAAAATGAAAATAAAAGTATATTTTCTTTTATCTGGACCTATCATTATGAATAACTGTATATGTAAGAATATGCAAATAAATATTTTTTTTCTTATTTTATCCTAGTAATTGTTCAATAGTTAATTTTCAGATCATAAAAATGGTCATGAAAAGATTCTGAGCATATATGTATACAGAATTTATGAAAATCTATATTTTGAATTCATGGAAATAACATGTAATAAAATTCCAGTTCCAGGAACTATATAAATGCTGTATTTTGAATTTATCAATTCCTATTCTAAATCTGAAGTAGTGGGCCATGGGTATTTGGAGATATCTAAAGTAGGCCATGACCTCAAAAAATTTGAAGACCACTGTATATATGACCCGGGTAGGATTCACAAACGAGCCAGATCAGTTGCCTCCCACTGTTCTTTTGTCGACCTAGGCAGTGAATATGGTACCTTGTTGTCAGCCAAATTTGTGGAGGACATGGAGCCAGCGACCTCAGCCCCCAAAACTCTGGCTGAGACTGGGAAGGTACCGCCAGGATCACCTTTATAGGGAGTATGTATATATATATATATATATATATATATATATATATATATATATATATATATATATATATATATATATATATTATCACACACAAATAACTGATGCTTTGTTCCTTTTGAATAAAGGAGGGTTTATGTATGGGTGCATATATGTATGTCGTATGTATTTACTCATGCATGTATACGCCACGATACCATAAGCGAACGAAAACAGCCTCTATTCGCGAAACCTGTTGGCAATATCGCCTATTGTTTGTTTTTCATGAATATGCCGGTCAGTTTTCGAGCTTGATGCGTTGACGCTCTGTCCCTTCGGGTTGTTGCTGTGTGTGTGTGTGTGTGTGTGTGTGTACCCATTCGGCTTTAATTCACACTTTAACGATCATACATTGACGTTTTGCCATTAAAGCCATTACCCGCGTCCCGCATACGCGTCGTTGCATTGGGGGGAGGGGGGGGGGAGAAGAAATTGGAATTCTTAAACGGCTGCTGGGACTGATTGCGTTTATTTGTCTTCTTGCCTTGGCCTTATGGAAAGCATTATTGGCAGTGCGTTGTTTTGTTGGGCGTCGTCTCTCTCCTCTCTCTCTCGCTCTCTCTCTCTCTCTCTCGCTCCTCTCTCTTTCACGCCATATGTTTGCATGCATGCAATAGATACACCAATTAGCAGCACAAACACTCCTGATATTGAATATTGGTTTTCTCAATCATATATATATATATATATATATATATATATATATTATACATACATATATACATATACATAGACACACATACATACATATGGTTGATATTTTTATACAAGCCGTTACCACATGTAAGTAATGAGCGGCCGTCATTCTTTTTTTTATCAGTAATGAATGAAGTCCTTTGTATAAAAATTCCATATCATAAGTGTATCAGACCTCTCCTCTCTCTCTCTCTCTCTCTCTCTCTCTCTCTCTCTCTCTCTCTCTCTCATCACACACACACACACACACACACACACACACTGTCCTTTCCCTCTGTTTTGCACGCAACTCTTGGTCTTCTGGGATGTTAAGGCCTTTCTTCTCCAGTAATCCTTTTACGCCATCTGTCCTCTCCTTCCATCGCTTATCATGTTCGAATTAAATACACTTTTCACCTACATATCATCCTTTATTTTCATATGACCAGAGCATCTCAAGATCCTGTGAGATATCCTTTCATCTACACCATCCTTTTACTATTTCTCCTAATTATTTTCTTAATTTTTCAGTATTTCTCATGCCACATATTGTGCAAACTTCATCTCAACAGTTTCGACCTCTATTTCTTGTAATTTCCTCTAGCATCCAACTTCACAACCATACTGGAGTATTGGCTGACCAGTTCCTCCATACATTCCCGACTTGGTTCTCATAGATAAGACAAATCTCTTCCCAATCTTTTGCACACATACTAGTACCTTTTTTAGTTTTCTTTAAAAGAAAACTATTGAGATGACTTTGTCTGTCCGTCCGCAGTTTTTCTGTCCGCCCTTTTTTCTGCTCGTCCTCGAATCTTAAAAATTTCTGAGGCTAGAGGGCTGATAATTGGTTTGTTGATCATCTTCCCTGCAATCATCAAACATGTCAAATTGCAGCCCTCTAGCCTCAGTAGATTTTATTTTAAGGGTAAAGTTAGCCATGATCGTACGTTCGGCAACGCTACAGGACAGGCCACCACCTGGCCGTAACTGAAAGTTTCTTGGGCCTTGGCTCATGTAACCCCATAACCTTAGTCTCGCTCACGTTTTTTTTTTTTTTTTTTTTTTTTTTTTTTTTCTTGGAAACACTTCCAATCTTTGCCACAGTTTTATTTCACCACCCACAGTCAGTGCTGCGTCATTAGCAAATTTCAACAATTCACTTTTCGTTTTATTATCCCATAACTTTGTATATATATATATATATATAATATTATATATATATATATATATATATATATATATAATATATATATAAAAGCAGACCTTTTTGTGAAACAATTTCAGAGTAAATAGAAGAGCTCTCTGTAGTGCTCATGTATCAACAGAAAGGTAATTCAAGTAAATTCCAACAAAAAATGCCATGTGAAATGCCAGAGATCTATTGTAAAGAGTAAGTATAAATTATTTGCATGAGAGCATTTCCTATGTTAGAATGGGTAGACGAAAGTGTATTGGTTGGGTGTAAAAGTGGATATTTGGGGTGTGTTATGACATTAACTTGAATCATTTGTTTATGGGTGGAGAGCAGAAACCAGTCCGGAAAAGACGAGTGTTGAGGAAGTATGTTTGTGTCTATGAGGCGAATGTTTGCAGATATTACAGTAGCATAAAATTGCAGATACTGGTAAAAGTTTGAGTATTTGTGGGAGGAAGACGTATGAGTAAGTTCACAAGATTGCGGTTATTAAAGTAAATTGTGGCAGATAATACTAAAATAGATTGAGGAAAAATGGAAGTATTTTCATAAAGATATTTGAGATTAGATATGATCTGTGATGGCAGGAGAAGAGAAAAGCAAGTCGCAGAATAGGAGAAGTTATCGGAGCTGTGTAAAGGGTTTGGAAGAGGACACTGTTCAGGGAAGCAAGGCTGCATTTTCTGAAGTTATGTTAAACCTAATCACTTTTAAGGAAGTGAAGTTTGGTTGCTAAACGCGAATTGAAAGATGGAGCATTTTTTTTAAGGTGAAATTTAACACAGTTTATGTGAAGAAAGAAACTTTACATAGTTATGTGAAGAAATGTTACATAGTCTATGTGAAGAAATTTTAGATAGTTTATGTGAAGAAAGGATGAAAAGAGATTTGCCAAGGATTTTGGTCTATTATTCAGCATTAATAAAAAGTTGGATCACAATATTTGGAGGTGGTTTGATTACTTGGAGGGAATGAAAAGGAAAAAGCGCGGATTAGTCAGAAGCTTTGAGAGAAAAGAATGGAGGGAGATTTAGAATCGCAATACAAACTTTTCAGAAGAGCATTTTGAACGGAATAACCAAGATGCATATTGAGTAGCATTCAGAGTATCAGTAGGTAAGAGGAGGTGACGTGCCGTAGAGGACAACAACATCCAGTTACGTCAGAATCTAGTAATAACAAATAACAACCTCAGGGCTGTTATTCCGATTAAACTGAGGCGTCCGCTGTTATGATGGTTCCTGGAAGCGACACCTGGCTCCTTCCTCGGATCACTCCATCGATAGATTGAGGTGTAAATCATTAAACATCAGAGTAAGAAGTTTTCATTTTATATTTTTTTCTTAAGGTACGAGATCTCCTCAGGGATTTGATTTTTCTTTTCAATGAAACGAAAGTTATTTGACATAAAATCTAAAAATAATGTGGATGCAAAGAAAAAGTGAAATTAATGTTTTCAGATATTTTTATTTTTTTATTTTTTATTTTATTTTTTTTTTTTAGGACAGAAATATTGGAATCAATGTTTATGGCGAAGGGTGATATGAGATTAGTAGAAATTAACGAAATAAATATTCAGTTAGTTTATTCCCGCCCATAATATATTTTCTGCAGAAATTAACTAAATAAATATTCCATTAATGTATTCACCCCTTTTAATATATTTTCTGCAGCAATTAACGAAATAAATATTCCGTTAATGTATTCACCAATTTTAATATATTTTCTGCAGAAATTAACGAAATAAATATTCCGTTAATGTATTCACCCCTTTTAATATATTTTCTGCAGAAATTAATGAAATAAATATTCCGTTAATGTATTCACCCCCTTAATATATTTTCTGCAGAAATTAATGAAATAAATATTCCGTTAATGTATTCACCCCTTTTAATATATTTTCTGCAGCAATTAACGAAATAAATATTCCGTTAATGTATTCACCCTTTTTAATATATTTTCTGCAGAGATTAATGAAATAAATATTCCGTTAATGTATTCACCCCTTTTAATATATTTTCTGCAGAAATTAATGAAATAAATATTCCGTTAATGTATTCACCCCTTTAATATATTTTCTGCAGAAATTAACGAAGTAAATATTCCGTTAGTTGATTCACCCCTTTAATATATATTCTGCAGAAATTAACGAAATAAATATTCAGTTAGTTTATTCACCCCTTTAATATATTTTCTGCTTGATACGAAATCATTTTCCCTCGTTTTTTTCACTAATTTATTAATCATACTACTACTACTACTACTACTACTATTATTACTACTATCACTACTACTATGTCTCACTTCAAAAAGTTTGTCTACGTTGCTGGCTGCTCGATGTCTACATGTAGGCTAAAGTACACTCGGAAATCCACTTATGTAAACTTTGAGTTTCTTTTGATAGCTCTTTAAACTGGTTTACATACAAGCGTGGTTCTCACATTCCTTTCATGTTGATGTTGCAGCTTTATGCGTCCAGTTTTCAGTTCAATCGAACTGGCTTGTATCATATATATATATATTATAATATATATATATAATTCAATAAATTAATACATATATATATTAATATCGATATTATATATATATATAATATTATATTATATATATCTTATATATATAGATATATGTAGTATAGATATATATATATTATTAGTATCTATAATATCTATATATTATATAATAGATAGATATATAGTATATATATATATATATATATCATATATATATATATATATATATATATGGGGATACAATCCACAATGAAGTAAAATCCTCTTGTAGTTTAAAATATATATTCTTGTACAGGATTAAAGCTTTCGACCATCAACTGTGGTCTTGTTCACAAGACCACAGTTGATGGTCGAAAGCTTTAATCCTGTACAAGAATATATATTTTGAACTACAAGAGGATTTTACTTCATTGTGGATTGTATCCCCATTTACTTAGAGGTACGACATAGTACCTGGCTTCTGCATATATATATATATGTCTATATATATATCTATATATATATATATATATATATATAAATATATATATATAGGTATATATATAGATATATATAGTATAGATCTATATCTATATATATATAGATATCTATATCTATTATATATCTAGATCTATATATATTATCTTATAATATATATATATATCTATAATTCACTTATATGTAGTATGTATGTATGTATTTATAAGTGTATATATATATATATATATGTATATCTATATATATATATATATCTATTTCTATATCGCTATATATATTATAATATTCTATATATATATATATATAATATCTGTATGTATGTATATATATATATACATATATATCTATATATCATATATAAATATAGTTATGTATGTGTATAATATATAATATATATATATTATATATGTATAATATATTTAATTAATATATTTATTATATAATATATATTTATTAAATATATATATTATTATTATTATATTATATTATTATATTGTATAGTATATATATTTGCCATGGGATTGCAAATTAAGCAATGTTGTCCTCTCGCCAAGATCATATTTTAATTGTTAGATGAATTGTTTTAACAGGTATTTTTATGTTTTGAAACCTTCAAACTGGTTGTAAATCATTTTAGATAGGTTGTAACAGTAACTGAATTTCCTGTAATTCAATGACCAATGTTTATCTAACTGCTTATTTTTATTTTTCTGTTTCTTATATTTTACTTTTAATGTACTGTAAACTTTGTGCGCTAGCTAATAAGCAGTTCTCGATAAGGGCCAGTGGAGGCCGAAACTGTTCAGCTAAAAGGAATTTCAGCTGTTCTTTTCCCCTGTGGACTACAACCTCATATATACGTTATATATTATTCGAGCTACAAATGTCCTTTAATATCTAATTCGCTCTACCTCGGAATTGATATATTTTCATATGTGTAAACCGAAGGGGTACTTTTTAGTTGATAATAATTTCGTCCCCTCATGGGATCGAACCACCGTCATGATTTCGTCCCTGTCCGCTGGACGGTGGTTCGATCCCATGAGGGGACGAAATTATTATCAACTAAAAAATTCCCGTTCGGTTTACATATATGAAAATATATCAATTCCGAGGTAGAGCGAATTAGATATTGAAGGACATTTGTAGCTCGAATAATTTATACGAAATCACGGTGCTGTGATAATTATTCATGTTATATATATGTGTGTGTGTGTGTGTATTTGGTGATATTCAGGACTAAAGGGTTTGAATATATTTTTTCCGCAGAAAGCCGTAACGGGCGTAGGAGGAGTCAGCCAAGTGAGGGAACAAGTGAGCAGGAGAGACAACGGCGCCAGAGTGACATGCAGGGTGATGAATCCTGCTCTGCCTCGCCATACTTTACAAGAACACATTGTCATCAACGTTACATGTGAGTACAAGAGAAGAAGATTCATTACAATATTTTACATATCTTTCATTATTCCAGGTTTTTTTAAGCGCCTCAGTGGCGTGGTCGGTATGGTCCTGGCCTGCCACCTCGGTGGGCGCGAATTCCATTCTCGGGCATTCCATTGAGGAGTTAGTGATGTGCATTTCTGGTGACAGAAGTTCACTCGCGACGTGGTTCGCAAGTCACGTAAAGCCGTTGGTCCCGTTGCTGAATAACCACTGGTTCCATGCAACGTAAAAACATCATACAAACAATAATTACAGTTTTTTTGTGTGTGTGCGACACAGACGAATATTCTCCGAGGAATGTCCCATAAACAAGAAAAGAAATAGACACTTTGTGTGACTTATTCACTCTCCGAAGATTATCAAGCGATCTTTCCAACGAACACTCCCCGCGCTCATTTCTAAAGCTCGATATTACCCCCATTACGGTGAAGAATCTGCTCGCTGGAACGCGAGAGAGAGAGAGAAAAGATGGGGAAGAAGAGGAGTGCATCGTTCTTTTCTGCATTTATTCCTCGCTTGGGGAAGATTTTTGCAGGCACATTCCAAAAGGAAAAAACATTAATAAATTGCATGCGCTGTCATTTGCGGTCGTAACCGAAATGAAAGACTTTTCCGCCTGGAATTCAGATGAAAGTGTTGGGCAGCCTGTGCTCCCACTGCTTTTGTTTTGGTTGAATATTATTAGTAGTCGCCTTCTGAGGAAGAACATTCGAGGAAGTCATGTTGAAGTACGATACGGTCTTTTATCTAATTCGTCACAATATTTTGTTTTTCTTTAAATCCTGACGTTTTTAGTTTTCTGTGACAGAAAACGGTTGAGATGGCTATTTGTTTGTCCGTCAGCACTTTTTCTGTCCGCCCTCAGATCTTAAAAAAACTACTAAGTCTAGAGGGATGCAAATGGTTATGTTGATCATTCACTCTCCAATCATTAAACGTATCAAATTGCAGCCCTGTAGCCTCTGAAAGTTTGATTTTATTAAAGGTTAAAATTAGCCATGATCTTGCGTCTGGCACCGCTATAGTCTCAACACCGGGCCGTGGCTGAGAATTTCAGAGGCCGCGGCAGAGTTTCATGGGCCATGGGGTAGTGTTCATACAGCATTATACGCTATGTAGAAATTTTTTTTGGAGGCACTGTTCCTTTTCTAGCTGAAACTGTAAAAAAAATGGAGAAAGGAGAAAGATCAAAACTTAACCCAGAAGGATGCAACAGACCTACCTGCTAAATGAAGACAGGAAAACAGAAGGTGAAGGAGAGTTCCAAAAGTGGTTAGACTTGTGGATATTTAATGACTTCCTCACGTTCCCGCCGGTAGTGATGAAGATAGTAAAGATGATAATAATATAATTAGCGGGTTATGATTATGGTACCTGTGATAATTAGTTGACATTGACAATAATTGGTATGAATTTCTTATGTTAAACAGTGAAAATTAATATTGAAGTTAATAACTTCAATATAAGTTGGAGATATGAAAAGGATAATGTTGATCAAATTGGGGTTGAACGAATATGATCAGGATATATATATATATATATATATATATATATATATATATATATATATATATATATTAATACATACATACACACACACTTAAATACATACGCATGCCATATATATGTAATGATATTCACATACACACACACACACACACACA
>NC_061110.1:79974215-80091715 GCF_015104395.2 Macrobrachium nipponense | reverse complement strand
CATCCCTTTAAGATTTACGCATTGTATAATTTTATGACAAACTCATAATCGTATATAGTATTTTTATAACAACGCTAATCACTGATGTTCTAATTTAAAAACAAAAAAACATGAACACTAAAGGAAATCGTTGTTGCTTTGGAAGGTAGCAATGTGAGCGCGTATTTCTCAAACTTCCTGCGATTACCAAATTGTTCGCAGGAACGCGAGAAGAAACGGAGAATAAAAGAAGGGGAGAGGATTTCGTTCTTTTGTTTATTTATCTCTTACTTAGGTCATTCTTTATGTGAAATATTATTAACAAAGAAAAAACTATAGTACACGCGTTTTAGTTGTAAGGGCCGTTTGGATACTGTCATAAGGGAACTATTTTTTGTTTGTTTTTGTCGCCTCTAGAAATTCCGATTTAATAGCACTTCCTCCAGGGGGTTGTGCTGTACGTAGGTGGTAGATATGTTGGGGGTGGGGGGGGGAGACAAGGCCGTGATGATATTGTCAGTGGTGGTAAAGTTGACAATGTCAGTGTAATCATGAGGAGGAGGACATTGTTGTTGTGTATTTGCGATAACGCTGTGAGCCTTGTTATTTTTGCTTCTTATTTCTTTCATATTTCGTGGTAGAATCCTTTTTCACGTTATCACATTTTTCTCAGATGATAACTTTGTCAAAATGTGGGGATTTGAATGGCTCAACTTGCTTATTATTATTTGCCATAATGTTGATGATTTTTTTTATTGTTTTATGAAGCAATCAACTTGGTATGACCAGATAATGGAAATAGTTTTATAAAGGTATTTAACATGTGGTTAAAATGTCGATCGTGTGTATTATATTGTTATTTACAGTAATTTTTCTGTCGTAAGTTGATTGTGGTATTTTAAAATAGATGCTAATTAGAATTGTAATTCTGAAGTGGTATAATTTTTATGTAAAATACTTCCTAACGAAAGCAAACCCTGGAAATTTGTTACAGACAGTTCGAGCAAAAGAACATATTGATATGGCCCAGTGGGCAAATTTAGCTGTCTTGAATGGGGTACATTCTGACTATATCCATGTAAATCGGAAAAGACTCTCATTCGACGAGGCCATCTTAGAAGATTGGATGGCAGTCGAATTCCGAAGAAATTATGCATAGTGTCTTGCTCATCTCGGAGATTAAGGGATAAAATATCATCCAGGAAAAAAATGTATAATAAAATAATGAAAGCTTCAACCGTTTAGGATGAATGGAAATAATTGGGCGTATCTTGTATAGATTGATGATGATAATCACGCTGGCCCGTGATTTATGTCATAATTCTACCAAATGACAACGGGGTATAAATCCTGGCCGGTTTCGACTTTATATCGAAGCCATTTTCAGAGGTTTTTCCTGTGATAAAGTGTGACGTATAGGTTGACAAGTATGCCTTCACTAGGAGTCAGTTTATTGCAGGATTTAATCGCTTTCTGACCTCTTCGAGCTTTAGATATTTTGCCCGTTTTAGCTTGGTAAGGGCATAGACTTGGCCTTCTCAACGGCCTGTACAGTGTACATGTCAAGATGGAAGCCACTGGATTTTTGTAAATTTATAATTGTTTCTTCTTGCTTCTCTATATATTCATTGCCTTATTCCTTAAGGTGTTAGCTCATTAACCATGCAGTTTTCAAAATCATATTTCCTCTCTCTCTCTCTCTCTCTCCCAGCGCCTCAGTGGCATGGTCGGTATGGTGTTGGCGTGCCACCTCGGTGGCCGAGAGTTCGATTCTCGGACATTCCACTGAGGTGTGAGATGTGTATTTCTGGTAATGGAAGTTCACTCTCGACGTGGTTCGGAAGTCACGTGAAGCCGTTGGTCCTGTTGCTGAATAACCACTGGTTCCATGCAACGTAAAAATATCATACAAACAAACAAACAAACTCTCTCTCTCTCTCTCTCTCTCTCTCTCTCTCTCTCTCTCTCTCTCTCTCTCTCTCTCCTTTACATCTCCGGGTTTTCGTCCTGTCACTAATTAATCAGTTATTTAGCAGCCTTCTTCATTTATTTATTCATTTTTTGATAACAGCTTCCGAATTTTGAACCTCATCCAGACCCATCGCCGGTCGTACGAGACTCCGAAGGCCTGTTGCAAATTTTGGAGGTTTTGATTGTGATGCGGGCACTTTGATTCTTACGCTGTTGGCTTTCACGAGGCATTGTAACCCACTGCTGGTTGCATTACATTTCTAATGTTCGTCACTAGTTTATATGTAAACATTTATAGTTACCTTTCTGGATCTTTCTTAGAGGGATTCCTCCAAGGGTTTTTGGGTGTCGTTTTCTAGGACTGATGTTTTTCTTCGGGGTCATTATCTTTATGATATTTACAGTCTTTTGTTTATGTTTTTACGTTAATCTCCAAGAGGCTTGTATTAAACACGTCGCAAAGATGGATACATACCGGGTTAAGGACCCTTTGGGGTCACTGTCTAGGAAAGATTGAAAACTCTTGATATTTTCGATAAGAAAGCGTTTATAGCTGATCTTCCGATTCGTAAATTTTTACAGTATTTTCTTCTGGTCATTGCTTATATGGGTGGCCACCAATCAATGCTACCTTGTTATCGCAGTGGTGAGAGTGAGAGCGGCAGTGGATCAGAGTTCGTCCAGGAAACCTGACGTGTGGTGCGAGCTTAAGGCGCATCTTTTAGGCTATTGTTTGTTTTTGTGTGTAATTGTTCAAAGCCGGACCGGAAACAGTTAAAATGAAATTATTGCCAAGAAATAATTATACATGAGGAATCTTTAATTAAAACGATGAATCAGATTGTCCTCGTCACAGTTAGAATATGATTATTGCCAAGAAATAGTTATACATGAGGAATGTATAATTAAAACGATGAATCAGATTATTCTCGTCACAGTTTACATATACAGACACAGGCACACAGACACACACACATATATATATATCTACATATATATATATATATATATATATATATATATATATATATATATATTATATATATATATATATATATATATATATATATATATATATAATATATATATATATATAGTCAGAAACGCTACTTGTGCAAAAGCATATAATTTTGTAATTTCACTAATTTAAACCATTACAAAAACTCAGTATCACCCAGAAGTTTTGAAATATTTTGTGAAAAGACTTGTATAATGATGAATATCTGATGGTGCCCGTCTATACTTGAGTGTTCATTAAACACGAAATATTTTTCTACGGGTTTGGTTTTAGTGTTAATACCTCTTAATGATAGTATTCACATATGGGGTTTGAGAGTAATAAGCTATAAAGCAATTGACTATGAATATATAATTTTTACTTGCAGGTGAATCCACCAAATGAGCTGAAATAATGAGGTGAAACACGAGCCCTTTGTGTTAAATTTTTCACCCTCCTAAAATTATCCGGCAAAGTTATCAAAGAACACTCCTGATCCCCATTCCTATAGCTCGATATTACTCCCATTACGATGAAAAAATTACTCGCTGGAACGCCAAAGAAAGAGAAAAATGAAAGAGAGAGAGAGAGAGAGAGCCAGCGGAGGGGTTGTGTATCGTTCTTTTCCGCATTTATTTCTCGCTTGGGGAAGATCTTTGTAGTCGCACTCTGGAATAGAACGAATATGCATTGTGGTCATTAAGACCTTCTCGGCGCTGTCGTAACCGAAATGAAAGTCTTTTCCGCGCGGAATTATGATTAAAACGCCTGGGCTCCTGGGTGGTCAGGTGTGTTCCTCCTGCTGTTTTGTTTGTTGTTAGTCAGTTGTTAGTCAGCAGTCGCGGTGGGAGTGTTGGCATTTAGGCGAGATCGTCAAAATGAAGTACGGTCATTTTTTCTCGTCTTAAGCTGGTCACACATTTTTTCAACTTTAATTTATGCTAAGGGTAGCGGCATGGATGACCCGGTGCCCATATGTAGCCAAGACAAAAAGAAGCAAAAAAAGTAACAAGTTCAGAAGGAAGATATACAGAGGCCTCCTCCGTCAAAGATGAAAGACTAAGGATCTGGAGAAAGCAAGAGTTGGAGAGTTCCCAACCTTCTTTGATCTGGGGATATTTGATGTCTACTCCATGTGATCGCAGATGGTGATGAAAATAAAAAGAAAAAATGTTGTCGCTTTGATGAGGACTTCGTTGGTATTGGTGGTTGTGGTCGTAAGTCGGTATTTATTAGTAATAATTCCGATTCTTTTTTTCTCTCCTTTAAAGCCTCTTTCAGGCTCTCACATTCTCGTCTGATAAAGCAGTGAAAATTCATAATTTATTTTTCAATCAACTCAAGGGACTTATAGAAAATAATGGTTCGATACGAGTTAATATGGGGAAAAGATCAAACAGATTTTCACTGTCTGATGTTCTTGATATAAACGAAACTATCCGGTGCTTTCAAATGAAACTGATGTTTGGTTATAGTACAGTTACACACACACACACACACTTTCGTGTGTATATATCTAGACAGATTTATATTATATATATATATATAATATATGTGTATAATATATAATATATATATATATATATATATATATATATATATATATATATATATATATATATATATATATATATATATATACACGTACATGTATATGTGTGTGTGTTTGTGTGCGCGCGTTTACATACACAATGACCAAATACCAGTTTCACTTCAAAGAAACGGTTAGTTTCGTTTATATCAAGAACATCACACACAGAAATCTGTTTGATCTGCTCCATATATTAGTTTGTATCGAACTATTACTCTCTTTACGTCCCTTGAGGTGATTTATGTTTATTTATATATATATATATATATTATATATATATATATATATACATGTATACTTATATACACATGTAATTTGCATTAGTCACAATGCCCTCTTAACTTCTCGAATTCTCCGCGTTTTAGGATATGCTTGTCATTACAAAGACTTGGATCCAAGTGCAAGAAATTTTAAGAAATTACTATGAACAGTAGCGGGACACGAATCCGGGTTACCATAGTCACGACGAGGTGACGTTGCTGACCTGACCACGGAAAGTGACCAGTAGATTCTACATATACACACATATAGTATACCCACATGTATGTATGTATGTATGTATGTGTGTGTGTATGTATAAAATGTAACAGCCTGAGAAAGTAACAAAAAAATATGCATCATTTCCACACAGTACATTCTAAACACACACAATAAGAAATATTTAAGTATTATAAATCGCCAAAAAAAATGTATATATATATATATATATATATATATATATATATATATATATATATATATATATATATATAATTTTCACAACGCAGTGCTCCGAAAACAGTAAAACACAGGGAGGGAAATTCCTTGTCAAATTAAAACAGAATATATTTTTCACGTCACGTAAGAATTTCAGTGGCCGCTTTAATAATCAAATTTCAACTTGTAAAAAATCTGTTGAATTTACTTACCGTTTAATTTCAACGTTGAAATGTCCCTTCACAGGTTAATTAAGGAGGTTGTGGCATTGTGGGGACTACTCCATTGAGTGCTTAAAGACCACTTGGCCTTCTTGAGTCGTTGTTGTGTGACCTCTCGAATTCTTCTTTTCGTATCTGTTTCGAGCTATTGTTTCACAATCACAGTATAGGAGAAAATAAAATACATAATAAAAATCCTGACTGATTTCGTCCTTAGTTTTTTGAGACAAAAGCGAGAGGGATGGTAACTTTTATATATATATATATATATATATATATATATATATATATATATATATATATATATATATATATATATATACGTACATATATATATATATATATATATATATACGTATATATAATATATATATATATATATATATATATATATATATATATATATATATATATATATATATATATATATATATATATATATATATATATATACACACACACACTGAGATCTTTGAAAATTAACCTCGACAAATACCGTTACAAATATAGACAACTTAACGGGAAGAGGAAGCTGAGAAAATAGGATTCAGTAGAAACCGAAGACTTCTCTTAGTGAGGAAAAATTCAGTCTTCCTACACTCCCTTTTTGGGCAGACACGAAAACATCAAGGTCCATTTGAAATGTGACGTCTTCTCGAATTTCTCAGAGCGAAGTAGAGGAAGCGGGTAGAGGTCTGCCTCCTCGATTTCGTGTACTGGACGATTCCCATTCCGTCGAAAGGAACTGAGGAATTCAAATGAGATGCCGCCACTTGGGTTACGTGAGCCTTTCGGAATTATGTGAACATTATTCGGGTGCGTGGATAACTTTGTTTATTTGTGTATGATCGATATTCATAGGCAGGCATAACGAACTGTTTCTCTACAGTATAATTTTGTGGTTATATCAGTAAAAATAACACAAGCTTCCTCTCTCTCTCTCTCTCTCTCTCTCTCCTCTCTCTCTCTCTCTCTCTCTCTCTACTCTCCTGTCGCATGCATATATTTAAATATACATACATATATATATATATATATATAATATATATATATATATAATTGCCAAGGATGAATATATCCTTGATAAGATTAGTGGCAAACTATCGCTCGCCCCACGCATACAAACACACGCACATTTATATATCCAACACATACGCATATATATATATATATATATATATATATATATATATATATATATATATACAATATATAGGTATATATATGTATATATAATATATAGGTATATATATATATATATTATATATATATATGTATATGTATATACTAGTATATATATATGTATATATATATATATATACATATATTATATATACTATATATATCTATACATATATATATACGTATATATATATATATATATCATATTAAATTATTAAT
Source organism: Macrobrachium nipponense (assembly GCF_015104395.2). Classification (NCBI taxonomy): domain Eukaryota; kingdom Metazoa; phylum Arthropoda; class Malacostraca; order Decapoda; family Palaemonidae; genus Macrobrachium; species Macrobrachium nipponense. The sequence goes on along the minus strand of NC_061110.1, from coordinate 80,084,859 downwards.
TTTTTTTTTTTACAAATTAAAAAAAAATTATATTAATATTTATATATTATATATATATGCGTATGTGTTGGATATATAAATGTGCGTGTGTTTGTATGAGAGAGAGAGAGAGAGAGAGAGATGTGTGCTTATTCGCTGGAAGACGTAAATTATAAATGCCCACAATACCACCAGGGAAGCTATAAAACTCGGTGGATAATCCTGACCACATATACCTGACCTGACATTTTTGTAGGACAAGTAGATAAAAAAAAATAATATACTATATTGTATATATGTGTGTAAGTATTTATGTGCGCATTTTTTATTATTGGAAAGTTTGCTTAGCATGGTAAAAAACCGTTATGAGTAGAGATTATATTATGTAGGCACAAGTTCACAATATTTGACAAGTAACTCGTACGTTTCCTTTGGAGTAGATATTTGCAAAGCAGCTAATGGCAGTCTTTGCTGGAGGTGAGTCTGTATATTGGAAGGTGTTCATGAGAAGGCGATACTAATGGGTTTTATAGTTATCTGGTTATATTATATGTTTTTATACGTGAAAAAAAAAATTTATAATGTATATGTTTGACGTGTGATGTCTTCCCAGCAATCTAAAGCATACCCTCACAATTTCAATAGTCAAATAATCGGTTAATTAAATTCTTCATGGAAATGGCTAAAAATAGAAATGTTAACACAAAGCGTTAAGCAAAAAAGAAAAAAAAAAGCCAACCAAAAAATTAGATCGAGCAGGAATGGTGAGCCAAGTTCTATCATAAACTAACAAGAATTGAAAAAAGAACTTTTTGACCTCCTTTTTAAATTAGGACGCAAGCACAAAAAAAAAAAGGTCAAGATACCTCTGAAATTTTTACGACCTCCTGAATGTATCATGAGGAGGGAAACTAGGTCGTGAGTAACGGCCCCCCCTTTGCTTCCTGTACTTGAGTTCGTAAAAAAAAAAAAAAAAAAAAAAAAATACTGTTGAACTTGCGATAGATGATGTATGTGCTTGTATGAACTATGTATGTGTGTAGGTGCGTTAGTTTGTTTAGAAACATTTGTAGTCTGTGTACCCCATATAATTTGATATTCTCTAAAAATATTGTTCCATGTTTGACCAAATTATGGAAGGATCTTTCTAGTCACAAGATGAAATTAGGTGTAAGTGCACTTCCATTGAGCAGGCTCATTTGAGTCTCGTTTTTAAGCGTTATTTTATATAACACGTTATATTTAATTGTTATTTCCTCCACTTGTATAGTTTATTTTTTAATTGTTTACTTCTTATTCCGAAGTATGTTTACCCTTTTGGAATCTTTGGGCTGGTGGCATTTTGCTTTTCCATTTAGGGCTGAAACCTGACATCCCGTCTCGTCCTCAATATGTCTCGAAAATGTTTGTGAATTATGCATATTCCTCGATTTTTTCTTCCTTTTTTTTCAGGTCAGTAGATACACATTCGTGAAAGGGATTTTTTTTATTTACACGTGATATGTGTCTGATTTGCGCAAGTGATGTTGTTTTACTTTCAAGTTTCATTGGGATTTTAGGAACATCTACTTGAGCTTTATATGTTTTTCGTATATTATGTGTTTCATATTAGGACGCCTACAGAGTAGAGGCTTCCGTAACGCCTGCCTTCTGTGGAATCTTCATCACTTCTCTTGGACCAGGTCATTTAGAAAATTAATATAATCGTTAATTGAAAAAGTTTTAACTTATTGCATTCATAGTAATATACTTCCGCATGATATGCTTAAATGTTTATGTGTCAGCTCTGTCTTCGGTGATTTTATAATTATCATTGTAGATGTGAGTCATTTCAGTGATTAATGAAAATTCACTTGGTATTTGTGAAATCTTGTAATTGTTCAGTCATTTCACTGTCATACTTGTGCGAGCATTCTTTCATTTCTTAATTAGGTACTTTATACTTTAACGATTTACTTGGAAAAAAAAGGAACTAAAGTCTTAATAAACCTGTAAAAAATTAGCCAAGAATGTTCTTCGCTTCTTGAAGCGCCATCATACCAAAGAAATAAGAAGCCTTACTAAAGGACCACCAGGTTCTAAGAATCTCAAGAGGTGAAAATCAACTACATTTCATACAATACCTGAGTAAAAACATGGAAAATAGTTCAAAACCCAAATGGCACATCAACGTAAATGAACAGATTTGATGGTAAAGACGTTTAACCATTTCCTCTCAAAGCCTTTGATAGAATACCAAGTACTGTAATTGCAGTGGGATTCGATAGGCTTAGGTTTCATGTAAGCTGTAGGAAACATGATATTTTTTATTTGAAATTGTTAGAACGATGCAAGGGCTCTCTCTCTCTCTCTCTCTCTCTCTCTCTCTCTCTCTCTCTAGCAAATTGCATTTTGCTTTTTTTTAGGTACAAAGAGAATTGCTTCACAAAGTCTTGACCTCTTTTGTAGATGTCATCCCCGGAAGTCGTTCTGGATAACCTCTGGCAATCCACAATAATTAGATTTCCTTATTTTCGTCCCCTTTTGCCATATGCAAATAGCTTTTTGGTGCCAGTTAGATGCTGGTCGTGGTTTCCTTCATCTTTTACCCCAGTTATTTGGCCTTTTTTTCTCTCCCCGAAAACTGAGGATATTTAAAAGAAGTTAAGGTTAGCTGCAAACACCTTTTAAATGAATTATGTGCAAACTCACTTTAAAAACCTCTAATTAATCTCTTTTCTTATGTCATCCAGTTTGTACACTAGTTCTCTTTTTCTCCTGTTTGTATAAGGCTGGTCCAAGCATTTCTGCAAATAAAAGCACTGAATCACCATATAATAAATCATTATTTGTAATGATGTATGGACGATATTTATGTAATTAGTGAATACGCCTTGATTTTGGATGGTCATGAAAGTGATATTAAATAACAGTATATACTGGAAATGCACTGAAATATGAAAAAATAATATATGTGTAATATTGCTCATCTGTTGTATTATTTGTAAAGTTTAATTGGTCTACCAAATCTGGCCTAGAAAATGTGCTATAAAGCAACCAAAAACAAAGAAAACTATTAAAATACAATAAATACAATTAATTCAACAGCGTATCTCTTACACAAAGACCAAGTACTTCCTGGAACTCAGTAACATTAATAATTTACTGTAAATATCTATAAATGTTAGGCAGTATTTATAAAACACACATAAGCACACACACACACACACACACACACACACACACACATATATATATATATATATATATATATATATATATATATATATATATATATGGGATACAATCCACAATGAAGTAAAATCCTCTTGTAGTTAAAATATATATCTCTTGTACAGGATTAAAGCTTTCGACCATCAACTGTGGTCTGTGAACAAGACCACAGTTGATGGTCGAAAGCTTTAATCCTGTACAAGAGATATATATTTTAAACTACAAGAGGATTTTACTTCATTGTGGATTGTATCCCCATTTACTTAGAGGTACGACATAGTACCTGGCTTCTGCATATATATATATGTATGCAAAATGTGTTTGTGATTTATATTTCTATTTTGAAAATTTCCTTATAACTGTCGAGCCTGTTTGGTCTGCTGTTAAATCTTGTAAAGGTAGTTACAACTACTTCGAATAACAAGTAGTGCCAGTGGGCATATACGGCACTGACGCCGGGCTTACAATAATTCTTTCATTCATTGCACATAGGCTACACATGATACTAGACAATAAATGAGGTCATATTTATATACACAGTGGGAATATAAAGTTAGCTATGAATACACAAACTTGACAAGTGTGATATTTTATATGAAAGTTCAAAACTAAACATTTATACATTGAGATTTTGGACAATATCACAACAATCGTATTGCGTCACTTTTGACCATGACTGTACCACTATTCTTAATTAAGGCGAGATTAGTTCTTAGTCGTGTATTAAAGTATAGCTGACAATGCAGCCAGAAAAAAGCACATTAGGACGCGAAGAACTGCACTCACTTTGGTGGTTAAAGAATGTAGAGTACAGAGCCCTTATGTCCCAATAGTAAAAAGAGAGGACGCTAAAAGGACGCTGTCCTGTGCTTCTGAATGAGCCCACCCTTGGGGGGACACTTTACGTGGAATAAGAATGAGAGAGAGAAATTCATTACCCAGAAGTCTCGTAGCGTTCTTTTATTTGTTCTGCCTTGGCGCTCATAAGCAATTACAAAAGAAGTGAACCTGCCTCCGGGTATAGACTCTTTTTGCCTTCTTGGCATTGACGATGACGCTCTATGGAGAGAGAGAGAGAGAGAGAGAGAGAGAGAGAGAGAGAGAGAGAGAGAGAGAAGCCTTAAAAGCATTGCGTCTAACCTTTTCTAGAAGAGTGGCGTCCATTGTTGAACGGTTATGTAAGAAGTGAAGTGTATAATGAGCCTGTCTATGTGGGCTGGCTTGCCCTGTTGTGCCCAAATTCGTTGTTGTTGTTGTTTTTGTTTGTTTGTTGCTGCTTCCATGGCAGCGTGTTGTTGATGGCGTGGTTGGCGTTGTTGCAGCTGCTTTTGGAACAGAATTTTCAAAAGGAAATTCGCGAAACGAGCGTCGTAATTGATTTAGAAAAGAGAAGTTCAAGTTACACTTACATTCAAGTGCATATGTTTATTTGTTTTGTCTCCTTTTAATCCTATTTGCGGCGATGAGTTTCTGTTGCTTTCAATGGTTATTGCTAGTTCTGCATAAACTAGACTAGTTTTTCAATGACTTTTTCCAATTTCATTAAATTTTTATCAAAAGATATTTTGTGATTTTTCTTTATTTACCATTCATGTTAGTTTTTCTTATATAACTATCATATCTTTTCTGTTCTGATTATGACACTTGATTCCTATCCACATTTCACATCCTACTAATGAGAAACCGTACCTCTGAAACTTATCGTTTATGCATTTTTATTTATTTTTTTATGCGGAAGTTGGCAATTGTGAAATGATTCTGAATAATTTGTATCAAATGTTCGTTTTTTGGAGAGTATTAATATTGCTCTTTAAAATGTATTTCAGAAATATTATTGCTATTGAATATTTTTTATTTTCTTTATCAGTATGTACGATAAGCATTAATTTTTAGATGGCAGGCAGCCAACGTGCCATTATCTTGCCGTTGCTAGTTTCGACATACTGTCGAAACGTATAAAATCAATTAAGATAAAACTGAAGCAAGAAAATGTAAGTTGATATAAAGGTAAAATTGAAAAAGAAAATTTTTATTTACTTAAGGATTTGTGCCACCTCTTGAAAAGCATTATAAGATTGGACATACTGGAATATCGTCTGACTCGAACAGGGGCAAGTGCTTTTCAGAGCGGAATCACCATTGACTTGAATCCTAAATCGTCTCATGATTCATTGCCTATTTTCTCCTTTGTACTTCCGTGTCTATACTTCCTCTTGATTTTCCTTTCTCTGATGAGACTTTTCTTCAGCTCTGAGGGACATGGGTATTCAAGATTCTGGATCCTGTGGAAGTATTTTAGCAAGTAGTTTAACCATTTTAAGCTGATAAGTTAGCTCGGGGTTAATCAGATTTAATTTGTAAATGAAGCATTCATGGAATTTTATAGACAGACTTGAAAAAAGACAATTTTATATAAAAATCTTGAGAATGTATTTAGTAGTGCCTCTTAAGGAAACTTTCGTGATTAACTAGCATGAAAAAATTCAATTTAATAAAAAAAATATACGGCATTATAAAGTTTCTCGTCCATAAAAATTCCCCCAAATTATGAAGTTTAGTCTGAAGTGAACTCCAGTTCCAGGCTTTGAGGTCCACCTTGGCTCTTTTCCTGAGTGACACTTGCAAAAGAGTTTGTGACGAGTATTGCCTAGACTTTTCGGCAAACAAAATTAAGCCAGGTGTTTTCTTCTTAAACTTGAATCCAGAATGTATGTATAATACGACTTTTCTTTTTTCTGCGTGTGCGCCAGAGCTTGCGCACATTTAAAAAAAATTATATATATATGCATTAATATTTATACGCATTAAGCTACAAATGTCCTTTATTATCTAATTCACTCTATCTCGGAATTGATATATTTTCATCCTCTCATTGGCTCGAACCACGGAACCAAGAATTCAGGACGTGCAGAGCTCTTTACCCACAAGGTCACCACGATAGCCTTGTGAGTAAAGAGCTTCACTTTATGTCCTGAATTCTTGGTTCCGTGGTTCGAACCCATGAGGCGACGAAGTTCTTATCAACTAAAAAGTTCCCCCTCGGTAAACATTAATTCCGAGGTAGAGCGAAGTAGCTTAATACGTATAAATGAATTACATTGATGCGATAAAACACACACACACACATATATTTATATATATATATATATATATATATATATATATATATATATATATATATATATATATATATATATATATATATATATATATGCTGATAGAAACGTGAAAATGTGCGAGAGTAGTATAATGATGTGTAAGATTTTGTGAGATGGTTCAATCATGTGAAAAGAAAAGTTTACATTTTATTGGTGAAAACTTTATATATATTTTGGACTTGTTAAGGGGTATGAGGAGAATTAGACAAAAATTTGGATAGATGGCATAGAAGAGGCACTGGAAATTAAGGTCTTCAGTATCCAGGAAGCTCAAGGGTACAAGATTTAGGTGAATGACGCAGTTTTGTAAGGGATTCAAAGGGATGTTGTTGAGCCCTCTGTGGTGAGGAATACTCGTATGAAGCAGGTATTATTGTGGAAGTTTTTTTTTCTTTTTTTCTTTTTTCTTTTTATTTATTTATTTATTTATTTTTTGCACAAAGGGATCATGACAGATCCAGCAGTTAAAGTATGAATGTCGGAGAGACCGTGGTACGTTGTATGCCTGCGATCGCGAGAGAGAGAGAGAGAGAGAGAGAGAGAGAGACAAAGAGAGAGAGAGCAGAGAGAGAGAAGGGGGGGCGTCTGCGATTTGGTTGTCTGGAAGTCGGGTTCTTGCATCCTGTTCCTAAGCCATGGAACGCTGTGATTTTAATACAGTTACGTCTCTTTTGCCCTTCAACTGTTTGTTTCGGTGCTTTGGTCAAGATTTCACTGATACAAATACAGATATCTCCCGTCATTGTATTTTATCTGAATACTGGACAACCTAAATACCGCTTTCACTGTGTTAATTGCTTTTCAAGGTGTTTGACTTTTCCTTTGAGGGTCATAGAGATATTAATTTATCTCTCCGGTCTGAATCACGTCCAGTTTATCAATCTTCAGCTATGGTGCATACGTTCAAGATATATATACTATAATTATATAATATATATATATATATATATATATATATATATATTATATATATATATATATATATATATATATATATAAGCATACCTTACATAAGGATACTTAGTAGTTAATAATTGAAATCTAAATAAACATGGCATTACGCATTACAAAAACATTTTGCTTGTTATTTGTTACGCGAACATGAAAATCTGTTCCTTTATCTTGTCAGTTTTATAGGATGAATATTTTGCATGGTACAAACTAAATTTATCAACAATTACACCAAAAGTAGAGGGCCTGAAAACATTTAAAATGTGGTACCAGAGCAACTCGCTGCGAGTTTTTGTTACGAACTAACTATCACCAGTATTTTGTGGTGTGTAGGAAAAGTTACAACAGGTAATACCAGAGAGAGTGACAAATTACTTTAGGATCTAAAAAAAAACTTGTTTTTTATCTCGTAGGGAAACTTCATTATCATTGCTTCCAACGCTGTTGGACACCAAGGGTATCCGCATTTCCGCCACTCACGTCTTTCCTGTGTTTTATCTTTCCGCAAAATCTCCACTAATCCTCAGCCTCTTTCTCATAGTTCTTATTCAAGTAGGTCTAGGTCTTCCAACTTTTCTGGTGCCCAAAGGAGCCCACCTGATTCTGTCACGTCATATTTCTCCCAAGGGTTGTGTGAGGGACATGGCCAAGTCATCAGCATCTTCCCTTCATCGTTATCTCATCTACACATTTATGGAACTTCAGTCATTTCTCACTCTACCCTTCCGTCTGACTCCCATTAGTCTTCCTAAAACTCTATTCTCAGATATCCCACATCTTTCGGCTATAGTTTCATTATCACGTCCAAATAGTACTAAAGGTCGTACTAAATATATGTATTATGTTAGTATTTTATTAATATCATTGGATCGTTAAAATGGGTGAACATTTTAAGATAACATTTCATTCAATTTAGGATATTGTAAGGAATTACATAAACATAAAATATTTGATAGGCTAGCAAGGCAATTTTATATTGAATATCTCTGAATGCTTTTGCTACATTTTCAGGGAATTCTTACCCAATACGTGGGTTTCTTTCTTGTCTTTGGTCATGAGCACAGATGGCAGTAAGTAGGGGAGAAGCTCCCGAATGATAGTCCTCAAACGTCGAGACAAGCATTCTTGATGGTCAGTTAAGAACATTTGTTAAGAACGCAGAAGCGTTTACATAGCGTTTAGTATTAACCAATGATGCCATCGGTTTTGGGTTTTACCGCAAGGTTTCTTCTTTACTGCAGGCGACGCTGTTAGACCCTTTTTTCATGGTTAGTCCATTTAAACTTGAATTTGTTTAAATACAGTCCTATTCAATGGATGCCGTTCATGCATACATTTCCCTTTATGAATTAAAAGCCACAATAATGCATATGATACTGTATTTTTCCAAAATACAAAAAGGTTAAAAACAGGGAGCGTTCGACCGTTTGCACAACCGTCCTCTTCAGCTAATAGGACCGCTGAGCAAACGGTTGAAAGCTCCCTGTTTTTAAGTGTTCTGTATTTTGGAAAAATACAGTCTCATATACATTACGACATAGTGATGCGCCATAGATTTCCTTATATGTATGAGTTTACGCATGCGTGGAAGATTCTTGTTTACCTTTTAAACTATGCGCGTTTCATGTGGTTTCTATATCATAATATGGAGATGTTCCATAACCACTTTTTATCATTAAGTGTTCCCATTAGGTCTTCATAGTTACTTGTGGAGAGCGGGGCTTAAAGGAAATTTCGAATTCAGAGCTTTATCCAGAGCGAATCTCCTTTGATTCCCTTTACTCTTGAAACTTGGCGATTCGAAAGGCCAAGGACATTGTCAAGTTATTGAAAGTTATGCCCGATAGTTTTGACGCTTCAGAATACAAGTAAGTTGAATGTATACCGCGGTATGATTGGAAGTCCTGTTGGTTCTCCAATTATGATCAAGCAGATAGACCAAGACTATATATATATATATATATATATATATATATATATATATATATATATATATATATATATATATATATATATATATATATATAATATATATATATATATACACACGGTTGTGTGTTTGTAACAGACATCCGGTTTCTCAGCAGGTAAATCTTTAGTAATGAGGTTGCAGGCCCCACACTTTTTCTCTACACCAACTGGCACTAGTACCCATTTGCAGCCAAGTGGACTGGTTGAGCAGTAGGTCTGGAACAAACAACTGATCTAGCAAACTTGAGCCCGGCGTTGATTGAGTTCATGAATATGTAAATGTGTATACACGTTTGTATGTTTGTGATAGGGACGTGCATGCGTAGATACGTATTGATTATTATGTTACATGACTTTGATTTAAAAATTCAGGAAAGTGTAATATTGACAAAGAGAGTAATATTATTGGCGCTTCTGAAATGACATTATCACGTGTGTGATCAATAAAATGCAACGCCTTATATTCTTATTTTTGGTTGAAAGAAATACAGTAAAAAAAAAAAAAAAAGGAGGGAGAGAGAGAGAATGATGTAGTAGATTGATTGCTGGGAAAACAGTTTACTTTTTAGAAAAAGAAATCAGGAAAATCGTATGGAAAAAAAGCTCGAAAACGATGCTTCCACCCCCCCCCCCTCCCCCCTCTCTTTTTCGCAAAAAAGGCAATATTCAGATAAATGCCAACAGAAAAATGCCACTGTTGGAATATCGAAAATGCAATCAACTTTGAAATGTCGACAATAGAAAATGCCAGCTGTGAGATATCGACAGAAAAAGAATGCTATCGAAACACGAGAGAGAGAGAGAGAGAGAGAGAGAGAGAAGAGAGAGAGAGAGAGAGAGATATCCTTACCAATCTGAAGACCTCAGTGTTGTATAAATGTTGGTGCCATCACCAGTGTTATTGTCAGTCTGTTATGCCAACGTGGCTTCGGCTCCGTGACTGAAAGAGAGAGACAGAGAGAGAGAGAGAATGTTACGAGGTCCCGACACGGTATCAGCCAACTTCCTTTCCGGATATTGATCCGTATCAATGCAATGCCTTGTAAATTTTGCATAGCAATCATCCGTACCAGAGTCTTCGCATACATACCCGCCCTAATCTAAAGTTTCCGTCCCCTTTCGTCCCTAGTTATAACTCCGGCGAAGCCACTTTTTTTTAAACCCCTCTCTCTCTCTCTCTCTCTCTCTCTCTCCGCTTCTCTACTCTTCCCTCTTGCTCCCTCCCATCTCTCCTCTCTATCTCTCTGTCTCTTCTCTACTCTCTCCTCTTCTCTCTCTCCTCTCTTCAAAAATAAGAAAAACCGAACACATGATTATGCTTTATAAAACGTATGTACGTAGTCCACTTGGATATTGCAATATGATATGGTACCCAAAGTACCAAAACGATATTGCACAGATAGAGAGTGTACAAAGGTCCTTTACAGGTAGAATACAAGAAGTTAAGGACCGTGACTACTGGGAAAGACTTCAAGTTTTAAAATTATATAGTCTAGAAAGGAGAAGGAATCGCTGAAAACATCATGGAGCTAAAAATATCAGAAATAGCAAGCAGAGGTAGATCAATAGTGCCCAAGACAATACCAGGAAAACCAAGGGAAGCACACAGGACATTAATCCACTACGCACCAGCATCGATAATGCAGCGTCTATTCAATGCTTTGCCAGCTCATCTGAGTAACATATCAGGAGTAAGCATAGATGTGTTTAAGAATAAGCTTGACAAATATCTAAGCTGCATCCCACACCATCCAAGATTGGAAGATGCAAAATATACCGGAAGATGCATTAGCAATTCTCTGGTAGACATTAGAGGTGCCTCACACTGAGGAACCTGGGGAAACCCGAACGAATCAAAGGTCTTCAAAGCCATGATTCTCTCTCATTATATATATATGTATATATATATATATATATATATATATATATATATATATATATGTGTGTGTGTGCGTGTGTGTGTGTGTGTGTATGTGTGTGTGCATGTGCGTGTGTGTGTGTGTGTGTGGGGGGAGAATAAAGTACGAAAGTACTTGTTCTAAGTCCCCAGTCACCTACCTTTCTACCGTGGATTTAAGTATTTATAATATATATATATATATATATATATATATATATATATATATATATATATATATATATATATCACATCACCGTGATTCATATACATGCATCGAGCTACAAATGTCCTCTAACCGAATGGGAATTTTTTAGTTGATAACAATTTCGGCCTCTCGTGGGTTTGCCGAATCGATAACGTCACTGAATTCCTGATTTCTCCTCTGTCCGCTCGGCGCTGGTTCGAACCCAGGAGAGGGCGAAATTCCAAGATAGAGCGAATTGGATATTAAAGGACATTCGTAGCTCGATGCTATATATATATATATATATATATATATATATATATATATATATATATATATGTGTGTGTGTGTGTGTGTGTGTGTATGTATAATATATATATATATATATATATATTATATATATATATATACATATGTGTGTATATATATATATATATATATATAATATATATATATATATATATATATATATATAAATAAAATGTATCACCAATATTTGCCTATAGAAATGTATTCAAAGCTATGGCTCTCTCTCTCTCTCTCTCTCTCTCTCTCTCTCTCTCTCTCTCTCTCTCTCTCTCATGACACCATTGTCTTCGGTGAGCATTCTTACACCAGGAATCTCTTCAGTGCGTCTTGAAAGCCGGTGAAAGAACCTGGTTCTCGAAGTAGCTTATGAATATACAGCACCCGTATATGTATTTTTTTCAACTTTTTTATTTTCTTTTTCTATCAGCAGTGACTTTTCCGAAGATGTCATCGTTTCAACTTTTCTCCTCTATCTTCTCCGGGAAGAGCTCTCTCGTTCTCTGTCTTTTCTCCCTTTTTTTTCATTATCTTCGTTTCCATTTTTCCCGAGGATTCGATTTGGCGATCTCATGGGAGGCGTGCGTATGCATTACGGGGCATCGGAGGATAAAGGAAATTCTAGAAGGCTTCGTGATCGGGTTGATAAAGGCCGCGATCATCGAGTTTTTCTTTGTCATGCTTTGTGGGGCTTGGGATGGCTTTCTTTGCTCGTGTACGTTTGTGTGTTTGCGTGTTTGTGTGCGTATGTGTGTCTTTTTTTTTTTTTGTAGAATGGAATAGGTTTGTGTCATTGATCTGTTATGAAGTAATTTATTGTTTATTGTGAGTGTATGTTTGTGTTGAATTCTGTTTATTAACTGAATTATCATTGTTTGTTAGAAGAGAATAAATTAGTGTCATTGTTATGTAATGAAATTTCTTTTATTACGTCTTTCTTTTATTTCTGACTGATTACTTTACTTACTGGTAGTTTTCATGCAAGTCTGCTTTCCATCTTGTATTGCCATGGTGGATTATCTCAAAAGTTTGTGTGTGTGTGTGTTTTTTTTTCTTGTACCTAATGTGTAAAATCTTTTAATGGATACTGTTGGTTCTGATTGAGTTGATTTATAGATTTGAGTTGTTTCTTCACATGTGTTCTTTGTTTTGGTTTTCGGGGAAACAGACTGTCTACAATTGTGTTGTTTTACTTGTAGAATTGGCTTGTATTGAAGAGATGGATTGGTGTCCCCCCTTTTGGTATGTTACGGGGTTAGATTGTTACCGGTTTATTGGTTTTGTGTGTTGGTTGGAGTATGTGAGTTGGGCATCCTTCGTGTGGCTTATGGGGATTAGTTTTGTTGTTTATGTCTAATTTTCAGAGTTGCTTCAATTTTCATTTATGTTTTACAGATATGTGTTTTGCAGGTATGGGTTGTTTCCTTTTTCATATTTTGGTTAGTGAAAGTGAACTGATTATCTTTATGGTGTTTTATTAAAAATGGCTTCATTTTCAAAGACTTAGTTTTAGAAGGAGTTGCTTTGTTTATACATCTTTGTGATGGTTTTGTGCCAGATTATAAAGATCAGTTGATTTTCTTGTCATTTTGTGAGGATGAGTCATTTTTCTTAATTGTAGTATATTGATTATTTTATTCGGTTTGTTGGAGGAGTTTGGTTACGTTGTGAAGTATTATGAAGAAGGATTGGTGCTCTTAGTATTATTTGTGGTAAGGAGCTGCTTTTCGTTTTATATGGTTACCGAAATAAGTTGGTTTAATCTCTTGGTTTTGAGGTATTTTGTTTTTTCTAGTTTTTTTCCGTTGGTTTGTGATGATTCATTTACATGCTTTTTTTTAATGGGAAAAAATTTTACTGACTTAATGGTACTGGCTGTGGTTTGTGGAGACGGATGTCTTTTCAGTTCGGAAAAGGATCAATGTTTTTTGGCATGTGTATGTTTATGAGTGTGGTTGTGTTTGGTAGAAAGATTAGTTTTCTTTGGTTTTTATTTATGAGAATTTCATGTTAGGTGTTGACTATAGTGTCTGATTTATGGGAACTATTTTATCCGTTTTAATGCATAATTAGAGTGGGTTTCCATAATGGTTTGTTTGGGAGAGTGGCTCTCGTTTTTTTTCCGTGGTTATTTTTTTTTCCTTCACGACGAAATAAATTGAAAGCAATTTTCTTCCCAGTAATGTAAAATGGTAATATATATGTATTTATGTACATAGCTTTTGTATATATACATACATCATATATATAATATATATATATATATATATATATATATATTATATATATATATATATATATATATATGTATATATATATATATATATATGTGTGTGTGTGTGTGTGTGTGTGTGTTACTATTTAAAATGGCATTTACAACACTATATTACATAAACGTTCAATTCTAATGGAGCCTTTTTCTTCTATGAAATATCGAAGGGGACTCTAATTTAAGTATTGCCGTCTACGGTTAGGTACAGAAAGCTTGACTTGATTCTCTCAACCCCCCCCTCCCCTCCCCTTCCCTTTCTTACCGAAAATGATCTCCGGATGGCGGCAGGAATAGATTGAAACTTCTCATCTGCATTCTTGTTTCCGTGTTATTTCGCATTCGAGGGGCATTTTACATGCGCGTGTGTTTTGCATTTTACCCTTATTTCCGCTCTCTGTATTTCCAAATAAGAATTCGCATCCTGTCATTGTGCCGTATGAGAATTGCAAAGTTAAAAGAAGAATGTGAGAGGAGGAGGAGGAGGAGGAGGATGCGGTTCTGGTGATAGTGTTGGGGGGAAGGGGCGGGGGAAAGCGTAGGAGAATGAGACCGTTGGAGGAGTGGCAAAGTCTTTGAAAAGATTTGGATTCAGAGGAGACGGCACTTTTGCATAAGTGACAGCGAGACTGCAAAATATTCATCACATTTTTCACCAATGTAGTTGTTTGAAAGTTTTTTTTAAATGAAGTTTCGTTTCATCACCATTTGTATCATTCGTCTCTGATGTAGTGACTGATGAACTTTAGTACAGTACTATCTCTCTCTCTCTCTCTCTCTCTCTCTCTCTCTCTCTCTCTCTCATATCATTTGATGAAATGACTGCGTTTGTGATGAACTTTAATACAGTATACTCTCTTTCTCTCTTTCTCTCTCTCTTCTCTCTCTCTCATTTGATATCATCATGTGATAAAATACAGTATACTTTCTTTCTCTGTCTCTCTGTCTCTGTCTCTCTCTGATATCATCATGTGATAAAATGTTGTGTTTGTGATGAACTTTAATACAGTACTCTCTCTCTCTCTCTCTCTCTCTCTCTCTCTCTCTCTCTCTCTCTCTCTCTCTCTCATTTAATAAAATGCTGTGTTTGTGATGAAGTCATGCTATTTATATGCCAGGGCTGATATTTTAAAGTTGGTGAAAATGTTAAGTAGGTTAAATACATCTCTGTAAAATTTTGATAGTCGTTTCGATGAAGTGCACCAAGTTGTCTATTAAATAAAAGTTCTCTGGTAGATATTTTGTGCTACCAGGTGGTACAGTTTTTTTTTTAATATATTGTTCTAAACTCTCTGAATAAAATGCTCTCTCTCTCTCTCTCTCTCTCTCTCTCTCTCTCTCTCTCTCTCTCTCTCTCTCTCTCTCTCTCGTTAATGTACGTACGTACAATGAACCTGTTATTAGGTATGCTAAATCAGTGTTGTTAATAATGATCGCAAAAAATAAACCTTTTTACCTTTTGCGCTATGCACACTTTTCTAAATTCAGAAAGGTGCCCAGTGTAACTTTGTTTAAAAATTATTATGGTTACTCATAGAAAAACGCTCCTCTTCCATGAATGTAACATATCCTATTTTCTTTCCTCATTGCTTTTACCGTACATAATTGCATCCGATTATATATAACTAGCACAAGGTAATCAACTCCATCAAATGTAACTAATACTCGCATAATGACTTCATGAGAGGAATTGGAGTGGATTATTGAAGTCAGATTTTAGGATGATTATTATAGACAGTCTTTTAGAGCTCAGCTTGGAAGGGAGTCATTTTTTAGTGTAATGACCGTGTTACTGGCTTGGTTTAAATAACCAAAACGGTCATAAAGTCTCGATTTTGCTGAATTCTTCAATGGGTTTCAGGCACAGGGCCACTAGTGGGGTTCCTTGCAGATATTTGATCAAGCTTTCTCCTCTGAATAAATCTTGGTCACTTCTCAAGTAAAGATTTTTTGTTTTCTCTGAGTTAATTGACAAGAGTGTGTCCAATCGGATTGAGACAATAATGCATGTTGGCCGTTTCTCGACTTGGCATGGGTAGACTAGGTAACGACCGGTTTGTCTGTCCGTTAAAATCATTTCAATGCTGTGTTCTACTTTTAGAGCCCTATCGGGTAGTGCCATTTCTTATGCTTGTTTGCGGCGTCCCTTCGATCCCTAGCTGCATCCCCTTTCATTCCTTAATATGTACCTTCGCTCATATTCTTTTTCTTCCATCTTACTTTCCGCCCTCTCCTAACAATTGCTTCATAGTGCAACTACAAGGTTTTCCTCCTGGTAAACCATTGAAACCTCCTTTACTCTCAATTTTCCTTTCAGCGGTGAATGACCTCATTGATCATAGAAATTTTATATTCCAATTCCGATGTACTTTGAGAGGCAGCTAATACATTTTTCATTTCATAATGGCACTCGAACTTATTCTGACCGTATTTCCTGTGCAGTAGTAAGAGGCATCGTTTTGAAACGAAACAACTCTGCTGGGTACTAGAGATGTGACGTTCTTTCCATTGGTGTCGTCTCTGTCAGTTTTGTAGTTTTCAAAGTGTCGTCTTTGCCAGTGGTGTAGTTTTCAAAGTGTCGTCTCTTTCAGTGTTGTGGTTTTCAAAATGTCGTCTCTGTCATTGTTGTGGTTTTCAAAGTGTCGTCTTTGCCAGTGGTGTAGTTTTCAAAGTGTCATCTCTTTCAGTGTTGTGGTTTTCAAAATATCGTCTTTGTCAGTGTTCTGGTTTTCGAAGTGTCATCTGTGTCAGTGTTGTGGTTTTCAAAGTGTCGTCTCTGTTAGTGTTGTAGTTTTCAAAGTGTCGTCTTTGCCAGTGGTGTAGTTTTCAAAGTGTCATGTCTTTCAGTGTTGTGGTTTTCAAAATGTCGTCTCGGTCAGTGTTGTGGTTTTCAAAGTGTCGTCTCTGTTAGTGTTGTAGTTTTCAAAGTGTCGTCTTTGCCAGTGGTGTAGTTTTCAAAGTGTCATCTCTTTCAGTGTTGTGGTTTTCAAAGTGTCGTATGTGTCAGTGTTGTGGTTTTCAAAGTGTCGTCTGTGTCAGTGTTGTGGTTTTCAAAGTGTCGTCTGTGTCAGTGTTGTGGTTTTCAAAGTGTCGTCTCTTTCAGTGTTGTGGTTTTCAAAGTGTCGTCTCTTTCAGTGTTGTGGTTTTCAAAGTGTCGTCTGTGTCAGTGTTGTGATTTTCAAAAGGTCGTCTGTGTCAGTGTTGCGGTTTTAAAAGTGTCGTCTGTGTCAGTGTTGTGGTTTTCAAAGTGTCGTCTGTGTCAGTGTTGTGGTTTTCAAAGTGTCGTCTTTGTCAGTGTTGTGGTTTTCAAAGTGTCGTCTGTGTCAGTGTTGTGGTTTTCAAAGTGTCGTCTGTGTCAGTGTTGTGGTTTTCAAAGTGTCGTCTCTGTCAGTGTTGTGGTTTTAAAAGTGTCGTCTGTGTCAGTGTTGTGGTTTTAAAAGTGTCGTCTTTGTCAGTGTTGTGGTTTTCAAAGTGTCGTCTGTGTCAGTGTTGTTGTTTTCAAAGTGTCATCTATGTCAGTGTTGTGGTTTTAAAAGTGTCGTCTGTGTCAGTGTTGTAGTTTTCAAAGTGTCGTCTGTGTCAGTGTTGTGGTTTTCAAAGTGTCGTCTGTGTCAGTGTTGTGGTTTTCAAAGTTTTGTCTTTGTCAGTGTTGTGGTTTTCAAAGTGTCGTCTGTGTCAGTGTTGTGGTTTTCAAAGTGTCGTCTGTGTCAGTGTTGTGGTTTTCAAAGTGTTGTCTGTGTCAGTGTTGTGGTTTTCAAAGTGTCGTCTGTGTCAGTGTTGTGGTTTTCAAAGTGTCATCTCTGTCAGTGATGTGGTTTTCAAAGTGTCGTCTCTGTCAGTGTTTTGGTTTTCAAAGTGTCGTCTGTGTCAGTGATATGGTTTTCAAAGTGTCGTCTATGTCAGTGATGTGGTTTTCAAAGTGTCGTCTGTGTCAGTGTTGTGGTTTTCAAAGTGTCGTCTATGTCAGTATTGTGGTTATCAAAGTATCGTCTGTGTCAGTGTTGAGGTTTTCAAAGTGTCGTCTCTTTCAGTGTTGTGGTTTTCAAAGTGTCGTCTCTGTCAGTGTTGTGGTTTTCAAAGTGTCGTCTATGCCAGTGGTGTAGTTTTCAAAGTGTCGCCTCTGTCAGTGTTGTGGTTTTCAAAGTGTCGTCTTTGACAGTGTTGTGGTTTTCAAAGTGTCGTCTCTTTCAGGGTTGTGGTTTTCAAAGTGTCGTCTGTGTCAGTGTTGTGGTTTTCAAAGTGTTGTCTGTGTCAGTGTTGTGGTTTTCAAAGTGTCGTCTGTGTCAGTGTTGTGGTTTTCAAAGTGCCGTCTCTATCAGTGTTGTGGTTTTCAAATTGTCGTCTCTTTCAGTGTTGTAGTTTTCAAAGTGTCATGTCTGTCAGTGTTTTCAAAGTGTCGTCTGTGTCGGTGTTGTTGTTTTCAAAGTGTCGTCTGTATCAGTGTTGTTGTTTTCAAAGTGTCGTCTGTATCAGTGTTGAGGTTTTAAAAGTGTCGTCTGTGTCAGTGTTGTGGTTTTCAAAGTGTCGTCTGTGTCAGTGTTGTGGTTTTTAAAGTGTCATCTTTGTCAGTGTTGTGGTTTTCAAAGTGTCGTCTTTGTCAGTGTTGTGTTTTTCAAAGTGTCATCTCTTTCAGTGTTGTTTTTTTCAAAGTGTCGTCTGTGTCAGTGTTGTGGTTTTCAAAGTGTTGTCTCTATCAGTGTTGTTGTTTTCAAAGTGTCGTCTCTGTCGGTGTTGTGGTTTTCAAAGTGTCGTCTCTGTCAGTGTTGTGGTTTTCAAAGAGTCGTCTGTGTCAGTGCAGTGGTTTTCAAAGTATCGTCTCTTTCAGTGTTTTGGTTTTCAAATTGTCGTCTCTTTCAGTGTTGTGGTTTTCAAAGTGTCGTCTGTGTCGGGTGTTGTGGTATTTCAAAGTGTCGTGTGTGTCAGCATTGTGGTTTTTCAACAGTGTACCATCTGGTCCAGTGTTGTGGGTTTTCAAAGGTCGCGTCTGTGTCAGTAGTGTTGTATTTTCAAAGTGTACAAATCTCGGTATCAGTGTTGTGGTTTTCAAAGTGGTTTTCGTCTCTATCAGTGCAAAAGTGTTTTCAAAGTGGTCGTGTCTTTAACAAGTCCGTGTGGGGTTTAAAAAAAAAAAGTATTTTCGTCTCTTTCACTTTCAGTTGTGTGTTTTTGTTTTCAAAGTGTCGTCTTTATTTCAGTTGTGTGGTTTTTCAAAGTGTTTTAAATCCGAATCAGGGTCGTGGTTGTTTTCAAAAGTGCGTTTTCTGTGTCGTGGTTGTGGTTTCAGGTCTCTTTTCATCAAGTGTCGTGGTTTGGCAAAGTGTCGTCTTGTGTCAGTGTGTTTTGGTTTTCAAAGTGTCGTCTCTTTTTCAGTGTTGTGGTTAAATTTCAGTGTCGTCTTGTGGTTTTTCAGTGTTGTGGTTTTGGCAAGTGTCGTATTTGTTTTCATTGTGTGGTTTCAGTTGTCGTCTCTTTTTCAGTGTGTGGTTTTTCAAAAGTATCAAAGTCTTTTTCAAAAGTCAGTGGTTTTCAAGTGTCTTCAGTGTCAAAGTCTCTTTCAGTGTTTTCGTCTCTTTCATCAAAAGGGTTGTGGTTTCCCTGTGTCACTCTTGTCAGTTGTGGGTTTTCAAAGTGTCCGTCTCTATTTTCACTGTTTTGTTTTCAAAGTTTCAGTGTCAAATCTCCTGTCAGTGTGTGGGTTTAAAAGCAAAGTGTCTGTCTTTCAGTGATGTGGTTTTCAAAGGTCGTCTGTGTCTGTTTTCAAAGTGTTGGTCTGTGTCAGTGATGTGGTTTTCAAAGTGTCGTCTCTACAGTGTTGTGGTTTTCAAAAGTGTCGTCTGTGTCAGTGTTTTTTGTTTTCAAATGTCGTCTCTTTCAGTGTTGTGGTTTTCAAAGTATCGTCTCTTTCAGTGTGGTGATTTTCAAAGTGTCATCTCTGTTAGTGGTGTAGTTTTCAAAGTGTCGCCTCTGTCAGTGTTGTAGTTTTCAAAGTGTCGTCTCTATCAGTGTTGTGGTTTTCAAAGTGTCGTATCTTTTAGTGTTGTAGTTTTCAAAGTGTCGTCTCTATCAGTGTTGTGATTTTCAAAGTGTCGTCTCTAACAGTGTTGTAGTTTTCAAAGTATCGTGTCTGTCAGTGTTTTCAAAGTGTCGTCTGTGTCAGTGTTGTGGTTTTCAAAGTGTCGTCTGTGTCAGTGTTGTGGTTTTCAAAGTGTCGTCTCTATCAGTGTTGTAGTTTTCAAAGTGTCGTGTCTGTCAGTGTTTTCAAAGTGTCGTCTCTTTCATTGTTGTGGTTTTCAAAGTGTCGTGTCTGTCAGTGTTTTCAAAGTGTCGTCTCTTTCAGTGTTGTGGTTTTCAAAGTGTCGTCTCTATCAGTGTTGTGGTTTACAAAGTGTCGTGTCTGTCAGTGTTTTCAATGTGTCGTCTCTATCAGTGTTGTGGGGTTTCAAAGTGTCGTCTCTATCAGTGTTGTGGTTTTCAAAATGTCGTCTCTTTCAGTGTTGTGGTTTTCAAAGTGTCGTCTCTATCAGTGTCGTGGTTTTCAAAATGTCGTCTCTATCAGTGTTGTGGTTTTCAAAGTGTCGTCTCTATCAGTGTTGTGGTTTTCAAAATGTCGTCTCTGTCAGTGTTGTGGTTTCAGTGTCGTCTCTTTCAGTGTTGTGGTTTTCAAAGTGTCTCTTTCAGTGTTGTGGTTCTCAAAATGTCGTCTGTGTCAGTGTTGTGGTTTTCAAAGTGTCGTCTCTATCAGTGTTGTGGTTTTCAAAGTGTCGTCTCTGCCAGTGGTGTAGTTTTCAAAGTGTCGTCTCTGCCATTGGTGTAGTTTTCAAAAGTGTCGTGTCTGTATCAGTGTTGTGGTTTTAAGTGTCGTCTATGTCAGTGGTGTAGTTTTCAAAGTGTCGGCTCTGTCAGTGTTGTGGTTTTCAAAGTGTCGTCTGTGTCAGTGTTGTGGTTTTCAAAGTGTCTTCTCTATCAGTGTTGTGGCTTTCAAAGTGTCGTCTCTGTTATTGTGTAGTTTTCAAAGTGTCGCCTCTGTCAGTGTTGTGGTTTTCAAAGTGTCGTCTCTGTCAGTGGTGTAGTTTTCAAAGTATCGCCTCTGTCAGTGTTGTGGTTTTAAAAGCGCTCCGTTAATTGAGATCACATAAACATATCAGTTCAGAAACATGCTAGCTCCTAAA
This sequence comes from Macrobrachium nipponense, assembly GCF_015104395.2. Taxonomy (NCBI): domain Eukaryota; kingdom Metazoa; phylum Arthropoda; class Malacostraca; order Decapoda; family Palaemonidae; genus Macrobrachium; species Macrobrachium nipponense. Next base: position 80,063,759 of record NC_061110.1, on the reverse strand, counting down.
AGAGCAGAAATATTCAGAACTTAATGTAAAACTCAATTTATATCACCTGCCATTCGACTGTGATTCTCTCTCTCTCTCTCTCTCTCTCTCTCTCTCTCTCTCTCCATATCTTTACCGTGCCCTCAAAATCAACTTTTCTTATTCGAAGCAATTTTTATCCATCTCTCTCTCTCTCTCTCTCTCTCTCTCTCTCTCTCTCTCTCTCTCTCTATCTCTTTACTTGTGTACATGCATAGGCGGACGCCGGCTCATGTATCCCAGGACAAGTTGACTATTGGTCGCGGCGGGGTGAGGGGGGGGTCGTTTTAAATGTATTTACAACTTGTTCCTATATAATATCGTGAATATGCTCTCTCTCTCTCTCTCTCTCTCTCTCTCTCTCTCTCTCTCTCTCTCTCTCTCTCGTGCCGGCCAATTAGTTATTTCCGCCTTGTTGTCGTGTTTTCGACCCAGCACAAAACCTGTCGCGCCTGCTACTCTGACATACTTACCAAAGAACTAATATAGCTTTTTTTTCATTATTTCACGATGGCGCTCGGTCGTCAGCCGAGCGAGTGGACGTCCTTCATATTTCGTTCGGCGGCGCAATGAAGGGAACAAGTCTATCGCTGTTATTTCCCCCCCCTCTCTCTCTCTCTCTCTCTCTCTCTCTCTTTTGAATTGTTGGGCAGGTATGTCAGCGCACGTCATATCAAGCCCTGTTATTTCGTTGATGCTGTGGCGTTTGTGATGTTTCTTTCTTTCTTGCGCAGAGTCACTTCCGGCCATTTGGTTCTTTGAAGGGAGCTTTTGACATGAGATAGACAGGCAGCCTCCCAAAAAATAACAAATGAGAGAGAGAGAGGGTGGGGGTGGGAAGCCTGAGATGGGGGATGGTGGTGGTTTGCTTGTTAGCGGAGGAGGTTCTAGCAGATGTTGGCTACTTGATGTTTTAGTTAATTAATTTTTTTTTACTTTTGTTGTTCTTTTATATTAAACCAAGAAACTGATAGATTTTTTTAGAAACACTGGGTAATGTTTTAGTATTTAAGAAAACATTTTAATTTTTTTAATTTACAAGAATTTATTTTTTCACTTTTGTTCTTCTTTTATATTAACCAAGGAACTGATAGAAGTTTTTTGAGAAACCTCTGTTACTGTTTTAGTACTTAAAAAAACATTTCAATGCTCGATATGTATGTAACGGAGAAATTTCTTCATTTACAAGAATTTTTAGTAATTTCAATGAAGGAAAAAATTCGTATTTATTCATATAATTGTCAAACAGAAAATGTTGGAGGCATACCTGAAGAAAAAAGAAGAAATCTAATTTAGAAATGTTAAATGAAAGAAAGCTTCGAGAATTTTTTGAAAAATATATATGTAAGGATTAGTTATATTTTACATAACAATTTTTCAGGGATACCATATTACCTTTGGATAAAAGTCATATCAGTGTCCGAAAGTAGATGATAACCTTTCATTTTCCTTCTGTTTACGTAACAGGTCCAGTTCCAGCTATCTTTGAAAGTTATTTCAGTGTCTAAGGGCCTGTGGTAACCCACAATTTTCCCTCTATTTACGTAACAGCTGCTGTTATCATTGTCGGTAGGCAAAGATATATTCTTGAGATTTAACATACCGTCAGAAGATGACATCAGTACGACTTAGTAGATTTACATCTACTGTGCATGTGATGTATAGGCCAGTCCCTTACGACGCTCCTGATTGGTTGTTGATAAGCCATTCACAGGGCTGGAAACTCTCAGTATCTCTCGAGAGTTCACATAGGCAGGATGTCTGTACCACCTCTCCTGAGGGATACGGGTGAAAGACAGACATATCGCGCAGGAGAGGTGGAGTATACATCCTACCTATGTGAACTCTCGAGAGAGACTGAGAGTTTCCTGCCCTGTGATTGGCTTATCAACAGCTAATCAGGAACGTCGTACGGGACTGTTGTAGACATCAAATGCACGGTTGATGTGAATATACTATAGTTTGATCTTCGGTATATTGATGAACATTCCAGTTGCTTTTCAATGAACGTTTACATACACGCACATACTTACATACATACAATTATATACATATACATATATATATATTATATATATAGATAGAAGGGGACTATATTAATATATTATATCATATATATATATATTGTAGCCCAGTGATTCGAACGCAGCTATAAGTGCACAGTTCCATTCCCAGAGTCCGTTCACATTCATTGCACACAAGTTGACATAAGCATCGAATTATGTACTACTTGGCAGTTAATAGACTGTGACTGGTTCCAGGTTAGATCAAATAGTGCTAGCAACCTTATTCCCACCCTCCATGGCCCCCCCAAAAATTTTAGGCTCTCTCTCTCTCTCTCTCTCTCTCTCTCTCTCTCTCTCTCTCTCTCTCTCTCGCTGTTTCGATTCCCTTAAATGATGGTTGATATAACTGATAATATTACAAAAAACATTAATTTTTTCTTTGGTTATTTTTTTTTTTACTTGAAAAACAAATCAGTTTTATGAAATTCCTGGTCGAACTTGAAAAAGAATTTGGGACTTACTGGTTGAATTAAAAGTAAGGGAAATAAAATGTTATTTTCTTGAGTTCTGTCAGTTTTGTGCTGAAATTCACAGATAAAAAATGGGAAGACTTTACTATAGTTCCGACTCGAGTGTTTTACTATTTACAGGTTATGTATGCTTTTGTTGTTGGGTTTATACCCATGCTACTGTAAAGACGTGCTATGCAAGGGCACCCTTGTCCTCTCTATAAACAACAAAGTTGATTGTTGTGAGACACTCTGACTAGTCCTTGATGGGCGTAGCCTCTAGCACTCCTTGCATAAGGGGGTCCTTAATGTTTTAATAATAGGGAATGGGAGAGGAAAGACGATTTAGTTTAGGAAAGAGAGAGAGAGAGAGAGAGAGAGAGAGAGAGAGAGAGAGAGAGAGAGAGAGAGTAATGAAGAATCCAGTGGCGGAACTACTTTGGGTGCTGGAGGTGCAATGCGCCAGGGCCCACTGTGATTAGGGTCCCATCTGCCCCCATCATAATGTCTTAGTAGATTGATTTCGTAATATATTTGTAAATATGTTTAGGTAATAGAAATAATGAAAATATACATGATAATGATGATGCTGATCATAGTATTATAGTAGATTCACATCAACCGTGCATTTGAAGTCTAGGCCAGTCCCTTACGACGCTCCTGATTGGCTGTTGGTAAGCCAATCACAGGGCTGGAAACGCTCAGTCTCTCTCAAGAGTTCACATAGGCAAGATGTATGCTCCACCTCTCCTGAGGGATACTTTTGAAAGACGTATCCCTCAGGAGACGTGGAACGTAGATCCTACCCATGTGAACTCTCGAGGGAGACTGAGAGTTTCCAGCCCTTGATTGGCTTATCAACAGCCAATCAGGAGCCTCGTAAGGGACTGGCCTAGACATCAAATGCACGGTTGATATGAATCTACTATAGCAGTAGTTTTTATTCTTATTTATAATATAGTGTCATCATTGAATGGCAATTAATTTTGTTTTTCATGATAGAGGCCCACTCAAATATTTTGCACCAGGGCCCATAATGACCTAGTTCCGCCACTGGAAGAATCGTAGAGATATGAAACATATTATGGAATGTTTTCAATGCGTAGTTATTCTGAATGTTCATGTTTCACCTCAAGGTTTTCTAAAGTACCCTATGTATATACAACATTTATATGTGCAGGTATGCATCCATATTTTGTGAGTCACCAAATACCCCGGGTCATTTCATTTGTGCCCCACATTCCACTCTGATACTGCAAAAACATCAGAGAAAGAGTAAAATACAAAGTTGGATTTTTTGAGCAAAAAGAAATGCATGATAGCTTACTTGTTTAGGGAGAGAACGCTAGATGTTTTGGTACTTAGTGAGACAAAGGTGAAAAGGTGTAGTAGAGGTATGGAAGGAGTCGTGCTTGTTTCGGCAAGGAGTACAAATGTGTTAGGTCAAGGATTATATAAGTAGTCCACGAATGACAGACATTGAGATTGAAAAAGAACCTTTAGAGAGAATGAATGTATGAGAAGGGATTTGGAGGAAATTAGAGATAGTTGTGGTTGGTGATAAAAATGCAAAACGTGTCACAGAGATAGCGTTGTTGGATCATCTTGTGGAAGTTTGTTGGGAAAGACATTGTTCATTGGAAATGTATGATTCCCAAAGTAGGTATGTATTCTTGAAAACGGGAAAATTGAGAGAAAAAGTTTTTGCTAGCTTATGTTTATTTTTTTTACAAAGATAAAAGGGCAGTAAGGAATAAAGTTAATACCGGAGTGAATGGAGACATGGCTGATCATTGTTTTATGTTTGTGAAACAAAAGTTGTAGTATATATATATACATGTATGTGTGTATGTATATGTGTATATATAGAGTGTGTGTATATATATATCGAAATATATATATATACTATACTATACGTATATATATATATATATAGTATCTATATATTTATATATATATATAGACTAAAACAACTTTTGTTTCACAAACTTGTTCCTTCCTCTCCACCTTATATACATATATATATATATATATATATATATATATATATATATATATACTATATATATATATTAGTATATATATATATATATATATATATATATATATATATATATATGAGGTGGAGGAGGAAGGAACAAGTTAGTTGTAAATGTAGTCGTGTATTATTGTGAGTTTGATAAGAAGAAAGTGAGCGAAGCATATAATAAGAAAGTGGATAGAGTTGGATATTGTAAGGAATACTTGAGATGATGAAAATGGAAAGGAGAAGGTAAACAAAAACTTTCAAGATATTAAGAGGCTCATCTAAATGCAAGTAAATAGAGAAAATGTAATGAAGAAATGGATGTCAGAATAAAAGATGTCATTGGAGAGATATAAGAGTGAATGCACTTCTGGGTCGATGGGGTGAATATATTAAAGATTTGTCGAAAGAAGGCAAAATGTGTGCGTTGATGATTGTTCCAGCGTTCCCCATTCATGCCCATGAATAATTTCACTCTTATTGGTTTCTGCAGTTTTTCTTCCCTGTTCCCGACTTAATTTTCCTTCACCTATGTAATGTTAACTTCTAAAATCTGTCATCATGTTTTCCCTGTATCCTTACTGTGTATATTTCTTCTGTGTAAGTTATCTTCCCAAAATGTAGATATTTTTCCTGTTTCTGTTGTCCACGATTTCCTCAGCCCTCGACCTGTTATCAGCTCTCGGTGTGTGCCATTCTCTTTTGTTGCATCGTCTTGCCAACATTGAGCATTGGTCAGTATCGGTTTCACACTAGCTCATGCTGTTGCATACGTTAGCATCCACAGCCGAACTTTTCATTATTATTGTAGCGAAATTGTAGCCTCACTTCTTCAACCTTTTGCAGCAGACTGCGTGAGTATGGTGGACTCGAATTTTGCACCGCTCTTGACACATAACCTGTGCAGTAAATCCCCCAGAAAAAAAGATAGTTCTGCAATGTTTTCTGGTACAGATATAGCACTTAATCTCTAAGACACCTTTCTCTCCTCTAGCTTTTATATTATACTTGAGCCACACGCGAGTGCACAAACATACAAATACAGTTTACCTGTACGTATATGTGTAATTGGTAGCTACCTGTAAGTAGATGTGTAATTGGTAGCAACCTCACTTACCGTCTAGGAGATCCGTGTTCAAATACAACTTGATATTTAGTCTGCTCAGTCAGTGTGGATATGGGGTTGGCAGCCTTATTTCAAGATCTGCTTGGGACATGAGTGCTATGAGATTCTGGGCTATTCTCCCAAGGAGAAAAGGCGAGATTATATATATTATACACACACACATATATATAAATCTATATATATATATATATATATATATTATATATATATTATATATATATATATAATATATATATATATATTATGAGTTTCCGTTGGAACCAAAACGGACCCTGAATGTCAGTCACTCAGCTTTTGCCTCAGCACTACTTGGTAAACTTTGTTCCTTTTAACGTTTTTTCCTCTTGTACTTTTATGTAAATATTTTCGTGGTTTTTTAAACCTGAGTCTGTTTCAACTTTATTCTCTGATTTATTCTCTGATTTATAGCTTCGAAAAGAAGACATGGTCTTGAAACATCAGCCGAATGAAGTACATTAAAAGGAATGAAAGGAATTGCCCTTCTCCTCAAACTCGATGCTATATATATATATATATATATATATATATATATATATATATATATATATATATATTGTGTGTGTTTGTCTTTATGCGTGATGTACGTACAACAGGTTATTGTTATCCACTTTCGTTTCCCCTTATATTTGTCTGCAGCGGAAACGAAAGAACGTTATGATATATATAACAGCCTCTGCAAAAGGCCTCAGATGCCTTGGTAGAACAATTGACGCAATCAAATCTGTGCAGCTGCAGTTCTTGAAAGGAGAAGGAAAGAGTGTATGAGAGAGACACTTGGAAGCGAACGAAAGAGGAGAAACTGACCGAGAGAGAGAGAGAGAGAGAGAGAGAGAGAGAGAGAGAGAGAGAGAGAGAGAGCTACAAAAGTGTGGGAGAACGTTCTTGGTAAAAAACAGAAAACTTTAAGTAAGCTAATGACTTGATAGCAGCGGGAATCTTGGGAGAGAATTTTCAAAAGGAAGAAAGCAACAGCTGACGAGAGAAAAAGGGATAATGTTAGTGATAGAATAAAGAAGGAAAGAAAGGTCTGGAAGAGATGGAGTTAGAAGAGAAAGTTTGTGAGGATTAGAAAGTTTTGAGAGAGAGAGTGGAGCGGGAAGTGCTGTAGAGAAATTTGAAAATTTTAAGTTTGCGAGAAAAGAAAGGTAAGTTTTGGTAGTGAAAGAGAGAGTCGGAGAGAAAACTTCTGAAGGAAAAAATGGCTGGAGGGAACAAGGAAGAACATTAGTGAGATCATTGAAAGTTTTAGAGGCTAAAGGAAGTCAGCTTTGAGAGAGTGATGAAACCAGAGGGAGAGAAAGAGAAAGAGAGAGAGAATTAGCTTTTTTGAAGGCTGAGAAGGCAAAAAAAGATTGTGAGAGATAGAATTTTGAGAAAAAGAGAATTTAACAGGGAAAGGAAAAGAGAAAGTTACGAGAGTTGAAAGCTTAGAGAGAGGGAAAGAAATGTATCATTAAAGACAGACAAAAAGCGTGAGAGAGGAAAGCAAGAAAATGGAGAGAGAGAGAATAAAGAAAGGACGAGCTCGCGAGAAGAAAATCAATCTAGAGAGAGTAACAGGAGGGAGGGAGAGCGAACTCGAGAGAAAGATAAAATGTTTAGGAGAGAGAAAGTTTGAGAGCGAAAAACCCAAGAAATTAAAGAGAGATATCTTTCTTAGATTATATATATATATATATATATATATATATATATATATATATATATATATATATATAAAGTTATATTACATCACCGTGATTCACATACACGCATTAAGCTACAAATGTCCTTTAACATCTAATTCGCTCTACCTCGAAATTAATATATTTTCATATATGTTAACCGAAGGGGAATTTTTTAGTTGATAAGAAATTTCTTATCAACTAGAATATTGTACTTCGGTTAACATATATGAAAATATATTGATTCCGAGGTTAAGCGGTTCAGATATTGTTGGACATTTGTAGCTCAATGGCCATATATTATATATATATTGAATTATATATATATATATATTATAGATAATATATAATAATATATATACATTATATATTATATATATATATATTAATAATATATATATATATAGAGAGGAGAGAGAGAGAGAGAGAGAGAGAGAGAGAGAGAGAGAGAGAGCGAGCTTGCAAAAAATAAATTTTAAGTTTTAAGAATGAGAGTTGAAGGGGGAAAATGAAGAGAACTAGAGAGGAATAGGTTTGAGAGAGAGAAAGGAGAGAGAGAACTTGAAAAAAAAAAAAAAAAAAAAAAAAAGAATAAATTTTAGGAATGAGATTTGAAGGAGAAATAAAAGAAAAAACTAGTAAGGAAAAGAGAGAGAGAGAGAGAGAGAGAGAGAGAAGAGAGAGAGACAGAGAGAGAAAGGAGAGAGGAACTTGCAGAAAAAAAAAAAAAAAAAGAATAAATTTTTTAGGAATGAGATTTTTGAAGTGGAGAAATAGAAGAAAAACTAGAAAGGAGTACGTTTGAGAGAGAGAGAGAGAGAGAGAGAGAAGAGAGAGCAGAGAGAGAGAGAGAAGAAAAAAGAAAAGAAAAAAGAAGAAGATTTGAAGGAGAAAATAGTTAAGAAAAATCTAGAAAGGAAAGGTTAGTTTGAGAAAGAGAAAGAGAGAGAGAAGAGACGAGAAAAAATAGAGAGAGGTTTGAGAGAGAGAGACGAGAGAATTACCATCCATAATGAAGTGATCGCTTGCTAAAAAGAAAAAAAAAAGAAAGAATTATATCCATCTTCGTCTTAACACTTAGGGGAGTTTGCCTTCTGTCTTGTTCTAACGATCTCCATTGAGGAGGCAATTAACAGTATTTATTAAGTTATGCTAATGAAGCTAATTAGAGCAGCATTGGACTCGTCATTACGTCTTCGTATCTATCAGTCGCCTCTTTCATAATGCGTCTCGGGGGGTGTTTGTATACGAGGAAATAAGATTTCCGCGGAAGAGATCGCTCGATCAGTAGCCAGGTTTTGCGTATTTGTCTAAAGAGGAATAATGAGCTTTTCGCATAAGTGATCGCTCAGTGGAGTCGCTTCCATACATTTCTGAACTGCAGTCCGATGCGTCTGATTAATAAGGTATGGATTGTTTTACATTAGTGTCTGCATTCCTGGCAGGCTGTCAGTGGGTCTCATTAATTATGTAGGGGATTATATATATATATATATATATATATATATATATATTATATATATATATATATATCAATATACATCGAGCTACAATTGAAAATATATTAATTCCGAGTAGAGCGAAGTAGATATTAAGGGACACTTACAGCTCGATTTATGTATATGAATGACGGTAATGTGATATGACATACATATATATATATATATATATATATATATATTTATATATATATATATATATATATATATATATATATATATATATATATAATATATATACACCTACAGGTAGATAGATAGATATATATAATATGTAAATAGATATTTGCATCTCCATCAGTCGGCATATATATATATATATATATATATATATATATATATGTGTGTGTGTGTGTGTGTGTGTGTGTGTGTATGTATGTATGTATACATATATATATATATATATATATGTGTGTGTGTGTGTGTGTGTGTGTGTGTGTGTGTGTGTGTAATATTCTGTTATGTTATACAGCTGCTTGCCCAGAAAACCTCAGGTAGAGAAGTACTTAGTTTCCAACTTCTTTTATGACCTATGTGAGTCAGTTGGTAGCACCCTTGCTTTACATTTGAGAGACCTGAGTTCGATCATAATGTGAGTCAGAAGTTTAATAAATAATAATAATATAATAATATATATATATATATATATATATATATATATATATGTATATATATATATATATATAGAATATATATTATATATATATTATACTGTACTTTCCAGTGCTCTTATAACGTTGTGATTATTCATCGTTTGTCCCTCTGTTTCTTTATAGAAATGATTTTTATAACCTTGTCTGTTTCTTCTTTTGATATCCGGCGGAGGTAGACTATTTCTGCTCTCCATTTTCTCTCATACGCTACCTGATATATTTCCTTCATACGCTACCTGATATATAAACCTTCTTTCTCATTGCCAAATAATTCGACATGATTCCATCTTACCGCCTTTGAGAGAGAGAGAGAGAGAGAGAGAGAGAGAGAGAGAGAGAGAGAGAGAGAGAGAGAGAGAGGAGAGAGAGAGAGAGAGAGAGAGGATCCACTTGTTTTCACGTCTCTTCATGCATCTTAACTTCGGCTCTTCCTCCCCACTTGGACTTTCACTTCCAGACCTTTAGGCTGCTCATTTGACGTTTCCTTCTTTTTCCAGTTACGATTACCCCAGAATGAATCTTAGCTCTCTCTCTCTCTCTCTCTCTCTCTCTCTCTCTCTCTCTGTCTGTGAGCATTTATTGTTATTTACAGGTGTAGAAATATATGCGCGAATTGGCCCAAAATTTCGATAATTTTAATATAGGATTGCGTAGAATGTTCAACTTTGTTTGCAATAAAGTTTAACGAAAGGAAATGAGGTAGCTATTGAATATAGTAAGGCGAAATAAATATGAAATATATTACTGAAATGTTTGTCAAATATATTCTTCCCCTAGATTTACTTTTATCACTATTTCAAGAATTGTATTTCGTCATTTTTCCACGAATATTTCATTATTCTGTCGTTACAATCAAGATACCCTTCAAGAAAATATTTATTTATTGTAGGTATTATTTAATTGATAGATATTTTATCCAGGGAAATTGATTTCAAGAAAATATATATTAATTGCATGTATTATTTAATCAATAGATATTTTATCCAGGAAATTGATTTCAAGAAAATAATATGTTGATTGCATGTATTATTTAATCAGTAGATATTTCATCTGAGTAAATTCAATTCAAGAAAATATATATTCATTGTACGTAGTATTTAATCGCTAGATATTTCATCTAGGTAAATTTACTTTCAGAAAATATATATCAATTGCATGTGTTATTTAATCAATAGATATTTCATCAGGGTAAATTGACTTCTAGAGGCTTCCAGAAAATATATATTAATTGTGTGTATTATATAATTAATAGATATTTCATCTAGGTAAATGATGATGAAGTAAATTTCTGTTATCTCAAAATAGTACAATAATAAGACACTGAAAATTTTGTAAGATAAACCAATGAAATGACGAGAAAGCAAGACCCACTTTAGGACCCTTGAGAGATTTATGTATCCTCAGATTCACGAGTTCCGTTGCTGTAATCCAGGGATGTTGAGTTAAATCGGACAAGGCAATACCATTTTAGTGACAGATTTGCAACAACCACCGTCTCTCTCTCTCTCTCTCTCTCTCTCTCTCTCTCTCTCTCTCTCTCTCTCTCTCTCTCTCTCTCTCCCTCCCAGTGATTGGGTTGGGAGAATATATTCAACATAACAGTTCTTTTATCATTTTCTGTTTATATAAGTAACATGCTGTGAACAACTGTTAAGGCTGTGACAACAGAGGAGATTTTCTTTGAAAATGATTAAGTAAATCTTCCAGTAACATAAGAAGCCATTCGAAGACTCAGAATATTTTTTGCGATGTCGTAGATGCTAGGGTCTTGGAATTTTGCAACATAGCAGATTCCATAGTGGGTGAAAGCTCGTAAATTCATCCATCACTGCTTTTTGCTTGACATCTTACTAGTATATTCCTTTGCATGCTTTACATGTTACACAGATGCAGATTTTAAAAGATCAAGCCCCAAATTTGTTAGTAACGAACTGGACTTTAACGAAATGAACCGATGTGATGCATTTTGTTTAGTATTTGTAAGCGAAATGCAATATCCTATGAGAGGGGTGTGAGTTTTGTCGTAAACTGTTAGGTTGACGAGAGGAGTCCGGATCGGTCATAACATTTGCGAAATTCGTTTAGTGTAGTTGCAGCAAGAGATAATAGTGTCGGAGAAACTTAAGAGAGACACTGGTGTAAATGTAATATGGGATCAAAATGACTGTAACAAACTTCAGAGGGAAAGAGCTGTGTGAAAAATAAAAATATATTGTTCAGTGGTATTCAGCTGAAGTTTATACTGTCTGGACGGATATACTGTGGTCATTCGGATCTAATGGTTTTTTTTAGGACGATTCTCTCTCTCTCTCTCTCTCTCTCTCTCTCTCTCTCTCTCTCTCTCTCTCTCTCTCTCTCTGAGAGTGTGACGTTAATACTTCACCACGACATAGCCTTGTTTTGTCTCTTGCCGGAAAATATTGCTTCAGGCATCATTATTAATGTAATAATAGAACTTTTTATTAAAACCTGTAAAAAAAATGTCTCCACTGTTACCAGTTCTTTGTTTTTATGGTTAACCTTTTTCTTTTTGTTGACATCATGAACAGTAGCGCTGTGAGTTTCTCTGGCTAGCTTAATGCAGCAAGTCACAATAACTACAGATGTCGTAGCATAGCAATGTTTATAATAAACAAGATGGTTAAGCGTGTTCGTTTGTACGGTGTTGTTTTGGGGTCGAGAATATATGGATGCCATGTTTCATCTTCAGTCGCTGTACCAGTTCCATATATTCATAAATTTACGTGGAAATCAGTTTATCTCCTTTGCCAGAGCTCAAACGCTGTTCATGAAATCACTGCACAGATGACTTGTTTCTTGTTTATCCTTGGAGTTGCGTGTAAGCATATAACTTTCTTACAGAAAACTGGCGTTTTTGTAGATTGGTTTGACTTTGTTTTTTACTTCCGGTAACGAATCTGAAAGGAGGTTATGTCTTTTCCTGTTTGCTTGTCGCCTGACCACAAAATAAGGATAGAGTAATCCCTTTCTCTTGAGTATAACTCTTGATATTGTTAAAATGCAGATCATTAAGCTTTTCAGGGACTACTGTCATCATCGGCAGAGGGAATGTACCTAAATCCAGATTTCTGCACGGTTAGGCTACTTATATCAGGTTCCTCACCGTAGAGGGGTATTGCCATCAGTGCATCTCACGCGGTACACTTTAGACATTACTTAAGGTTCTTTGGAGCTTCCCTTCGGCCTCTACCTGCAACCCTCTTGATGCCTTTTACTGTACCTCTGTCCATATTTTCTTTCTTCCATCTTACTTCCCACCTTCTTCGGACAGTAACGTTTAATAGTGCAACTGCTTTGAGGTTTTCCTCTTGTTACCCCTTTAGAACCTTTTTACTCTCAGTTTCACTTTTAGCGCTGAATGACCTTATAGATCCCAGCGCTTGGCCTTTGACTTGAATTTTATATTCCAAGTCCGATTTCAATGTATCAGGTAGACCCGAAATCTTGAGCAAACTGTCTTGTTACGGTTGTGATAACGTTACAGTGAGTCACCAACGACCTTACCAGACCCTCACTAATAATCAGTTTGGGATGGTCATGAATTTATCTGCTGGCCAGCGATGGAAAGATTTAGGTTAAGACTCTCGGATCAGCCGTTAGAATTAACTCCATTATAATCATATTAACCGACTCCTTCCTCAGTGTCCTGTCTGTCGATATTGTTTTAGGTCGTGAAGAGAGAGCTAATGTAACATCTGAAATATAGTGCAGTTTTTCAAGTGTATTTTTTCTTATATGGGCTTCTTTTTCTAGTATGTGTGACGTTGACAGTATAATACTGAAGAGTTCACAGAACACACACACACGCTCACACATATGTAATGTAAATATATATATATATATATATATATAATATATATATATATATATATATATGTATGTATGTATATATGTGTGTGTATATATATATATATATATATATATATATATAATATATATATATATCTATATATATTATATATATATTCCAAGAGGGTTCCAGTAAGACATCAGCTCACATGATTAATTTATTGAGACGTTTCGTGCCCCAAGACATTGGCACATCATCAGTCTGGAATTAAACATTTTTATTTGTTTAAAAACATTAACTAAAATAAAAACTATGATATACAAATATGAATTATTGACAGGAGCTTACTTATAAATACTAAGAGACTACCTATCAGTTCAGAGGAGAATAGCAGAATGACTAGAATCGTGAGGACCGACCTAGCTACACTTCAGCCCAACGAAAAGGGAGTGGCAGAGAGCTCATTGTTTGAATTAGGTGATAGGTGTTTAATGTAAAGTGTAAGATTCCTAATGAAAAAACACATTTTTCTATCCTTACCTCAACAACCCAAGCATCCTTTCCAACAACACTTGAGTCACTTTACATTAAACACCTATCACCTAATTTAAACAATGACGTCTCCGCCACTTCCCATTCGTTGGCCTGAAGTGAAGTTCGCTCAGTCCTCACGTTTCTAGTTATTCTGCTCTTCTACTTTCTCCTGATAGGTAGTATTAGTATTCATATGTTGGCTTCTGTCAATAATTCATATTTGTGTATTATAGTTTTATTTTAATTGATGTTTTTAAACAAATAAACATTTTTAATTCCAGACTGATGATGTGCCAATGTCTTGGGGCACGAAACGTCTCAATAAATTAATCATGTGAGCCGCTGTCTTACTGGAACCCCTGTTGGAATGGGTAGCTGTCTGGCCGCCGTCATTATATATATATTATATGTATCTATGTATGTATGTACATATATATATACATATATAATGTATATATGTGTGTGTATGCGCGCGTGTGTGGATGCTATTACTTTCAGGGATACAATGAAATGTTTCAGGATATGCTTTGAACGCTTTAGTATGTTTAGCTATTCTTATTGAGCTACCTCTTATGGTAATGCAAAACTTTTTTATTGCGTGATAAACAAAAGACTGTTTCTATGTGAAAATCATTTACACTTCATGTTAGCTGTTGGTTGAACTGCTAACCGATTTGGTGTTAACGAAAGACTATTTTAAAACCGTTAAATACATGTAGAGCTTTAGATTGTAACCGTTAGACTTCGAACTCCACGTTCTGTTGTGATGTCATTGATTATTATTATTATTATTATTATTATTATTATTATTATTATTATTATTATTGGTAGTGATAGTGGTTGTGGTGGTGTTGGTTTAGGTGTCGTTTAGTTTAACAATCTGTTAAACGAGAATCTTGCCAGTAAGTACTTGTTCTTTAGCTTTGAAGCGGCGTCAATAACCTCGTCGTTGCGACGCCAGTAAGAACTAGCAAATCAATCAATAGCTTTGAAGGTACAACATACGTTCATATACCTCTTCCTGTTTCTATGCTGCGAAAGTACCTGATGTAATTTTACTTTTACGATTAATTTGAGTACGAAAAGTTATTATGAGTTGTATTTTTTTGTTGTCCTTGTTACAACAACTGAAAAATCTCTGTACATCTCCCAGATGGTTCGTAATCGTAATCTCTTTTTCGAAGCTGGTGTTCAGTAAAATGGGTATGATACGGTTATTCACGCATTCTCGAATTGTAGACATTCATAACTTTAACATAGCACGAAACAGCTATGCCCGTTTGTAGGCAATGAAAATAATCGCCTCAACATAAACATCTTATAGCAAAAATAGAAGAGTTTTCATTTGACTTCCGAAATGTTTTGTATTTCCATAACGCTAAAACCGTCCGTCATATTCAGTGTCAATAGTTTCATCTCATATTCTGAATCTTTCTCTTTCATCGTCTTCATTGTGTAGTCGTCCTCTCTCTCTCTCTCTCTCTCTCTCTCTCTCTCTCTCTCTCTCTCTCTCTCTCTTCCCCTCCCCTTACCCGCTCCCCCATTGTTGTTCTCTGTCCACCAACTCTTTTTTTTACTTTTTTTGTGTCTTTCGCCCTACTCCTCCTCCTCACTCGCTAATTACCCTCTCATTCACTCCTCTACCTCCTCCTGCTTCCTCTCCACCTCCTCCTCTTACCTCCCTAATTAAGCTGCCCGCTCCCCTGTCCTCCTCGTCTAGCTTGCACCCGGACCTCCCCTCTGCCCCTTCACACTTCCTTGACGTTCCTCTTATTCTGGTACTACGTACCCTTTTTCCAAGTAAACCTTTAAGGCTCTCTCTCTCTCTCTCTCTCTCTCTCTCTCTCTCTCTCTCTTCATATTTGGAAACATCATTTCTCAAGACTTTAAGCCTCATATTAGTGCATTTACTCTCTTTCATTCCTTATTGTGCTTCAGAAATACTGCTGTTTTTTATATACTGTTCACCTCTGCGTATTTGGTATTAAAAGAATTTCATCACGTCTTTTGAACCTTTTTCTCATCATCATCATCATCATCATTCTGCATTCTGTTTTCATCCCCCTTCACTCCATTTTTTTCCCCGCTCTCCATCTACTCATTCCTCTTTTTGTGCCACTAGCTGTAGGACTCCCACCATCTACTCATTCCTCTTTCATCATTCGCTGTAGGACTCCGCAGTCACTAATTACTCCGGGGTCCCCTCCCCTTCTTTCCTCATTCAATCCTGTACTTCTGTCTCTCCTCCTTTCTACTCCGTAATTCATACGCTCCCCTGGCCTCGTACAGCTTTACCCTAATTATCCATAACCTTCCCTTTCCACTATGGCATTGCTGGAAAAAAAGAATTCTCTTCCGTCGCAGGTCGTTGGACGTCGTCGATATTATAGTGTCGCGGCAGTTCATGAAAATATCAGGGTGACTAACGGACACTCGCATTTAATCGTGTAAGCACGACTAAAGGAGTAGGTGGGGAATTCCTCCAAGGTGGAGAGGAAGCAGGAGGAGGTAGAGGAGTGAATGAGAGGGTAATTAGCGAATGAAGAGTAGGGTGAGAGACACAAAAAACTAAAGAGTTGGCGGGCAGAAAACAATGTGCAGACAACTATGATTGAACAAACTGATGTCTTAGCTTTTCGTTAGTTTCGTGATCAGATCGTGCCAATGTTGCGTCAGTATTGTAAGGTATTGTACACTGTCGTACTATTGTCGTAGATATCGTATAAAATCGTGTAAACGCAATCGGGACCGAGACGAAATCTTGCGCTGTATAGGGAATGACTCACAAAGATTTATGGTGCTTGGTGCATACGTGGGAATCTGCATAAAAATAGGGCAAGTAGGAACTTGGCATAATTTTTCTAGTAATCCTCCACCACGCTCTCTCTCTCTCTCTCTCTCTCTCTCTCTCTCTCTCTCTCTCTCTCTCTCTCTCTCATTACTGTGGTTTTCTTCTAAGTAAGTTTTGGTGTATTTCTCTTTGTTTATTGCGCAAGTCTGCCATGCATTTTACTTTGATTAATTTTCATTTTTTTTTTTTTTTTTACGCTTTTCCGATTTTGTCATCTTCTGAAAATCCTATATTTCATCTGGGAGTTTGATGTTTACAAATGAGCTGCCCTTTTTACATCTCTCTCTCTCTCTCTCTCTCTCTCTCGTCAAAAAGCTTAGAGTTAATCAATCACTCTTTCTCTCTCTCCCATATTCCATTCTATTCCTTCCATTTATCACGCGGTCTTCCGTTTTTCTCTTTCCCTCTTTCTTTACAGTCTCCTGTTGCACGGTGATGATTTTTTTAGGGTGTTTTATTTGTACTTTTCATGTGATCAATCCATCATCATTTTTTCTTGGGATGAATGTGTTTTCGTAGTTCATCGAAATGAAAAGTTTGTGTTCTAGATTTTTCTAGCGAATCTCTCTCTCTCTCTCTCTCTCTCTCTCTCTCTCTCTCTCTCTCTCTCTCTCTCTCTCTCTCTTTTTATATAAGTTCGCATTTTACATCTCATTTTACAAAAAGAGATGTAGCAAAATGTGCCATTTAAGAAGCATCTGTTCATCGTTCAAATATAGGAAACGTATTGCAACTTTGTGTAATTTATCTGAGTTCTCGATAACTATGAATGCCCAGTTTGGAAAGTGTGTGATGGTTCAAAAATCTTGAACAGTTTTTGGTAGTTTCGGAATATAATACTAGTATAGAAAGTTAACCTTTTATGGTATTGAGCTGCTCTTTTTTTTTTCTTTTTTTTTTAGATAACTATCTCAGTTCTGTTCCATCCTTAAGGAAAGTCATCATCATAAATTCTCTCCTGATTTATCGCATCAGGGATATCTTTTGGTCGTTTGTTTTTCTGTCGGTAGCATTTTTTTTTATTATAGAATGTTCATACGTATAATTTCATGCTGTACTGAATTCAAATTTCGTCAGAATGAACATATTTGTCTTCTTTTATGTGAACACGTTATTTTGGCAATAATTTCGTTTTGGAAAGATAATTTTAGTCTTTCATTTTTCTGTGTTCTTTGAAAATTAATTCTTCCTGAGAGTGTATTCAAATTAATTTTCCAAGGGGAGTTGCCAATTTTGGGTTATTATAATTATAATGATGTACCATGGTGTTTATTATTACATGTGAATGGGGTCTAAGCCTCTAATTTACCTTTTGAATTCAAGTTCACTTCACACTAACCTTTTTATCCACCCCACCCAAAAAACAGGTTTTATTCATCATTTGGCATTTTCATAGTCTAACCTCATGTCTTTTCAAACTGAACCAGCGGTTAGTTTCCTACGTCTTCATTTACAAAAATTAACAATGTACAAATTCTAGGAAGCTAGTACTTAAATTTTTTTTAATTACAAAATGGAACTCATTATCACTTATTTTTCTGTCGCATTATGCACTCACAATTATTTTTTACACTTCCATGAAAATTCGTGCACTCGTAGATTCGGTGACCTGAACAAATCCAGGAACCGAGAGCGGGGGGGGGGGGGGAGGGGGGGGGGGGGGGGGGGGGGGGGGGGGGGGGGGGGGGGGGGGGAAATTTTCCCCCTCGCGAAGAAGTTGAGTTTTTCCTTCGGTTTTTCCCCCTCTTTGTACGTTAGCCCTGTCCGTGAGAACACGGACTATTTGCGTGCCACTTAAGAACACTTGCATCCACTCTGTTCTTCTTGGCTCCTCCACACTACTTGCCAACACTTCTTTACAACACTTCGTGATTTCGTATTATTATTTCCCCTTCCTGATTTCAACTTTTTATTTAGATTTTGTTTTATATACGTATTACTCTTGACCGCTGCCGTCTTTTATGGTTTTCCTTGCAACAAAACGTGGCCATACTTTTCAGCTGTTTCCCCAGCTTTTTTTTTTCATTGGTATCTATCTTTTCTTTCTTGTATGTGTGCTATCATTACACTAATATCGATTTCGGTTACCTGCTCTGTTTCAGTCTATTTGATGTACACCAATTTGCTCTTATCACGGCGTAATGGAAGTATAATAATGGTACTTTGGCTCTTCTTTTTTATTTATTTTTTATTTACTATTTTCCAGACGCTATGATTCCAGTGCCTTTGTGTGTGTCTGTGTGTCTATGTTTTTTCGAAAATGTCATTTGATATCGAATTCTTTCTACTTTAGGAATAACGGACACGCAAAAGGAATGATAATTGATAAATGCCTTTGCCCCGGCCTTTGGTTCAGATAGGGAAAAAAAAAGCAGACTTTGACCACTCGGCTATCAAGGGCTGAAGAACTCATTAGTTTGATTCCTTTGGAGTAAGTTATTCTCAAGTTTTAGAAAATTGTATATTAAATTATATTTGTGGTTTAGAATTTGTATTTATGAATATTAAAATTTAACCTTGCATGGCAGACAAATATAAGTAAATAAATAATTGAATATATATATGCATAAACATTTAGTATATATAAAATATTAATATACATGTATATATATATATATATATATATATGATGCATATACATATATATATAATACACTTACATGGTAAAAGAAAAGAAATCATGTCCTTAATTACATTTCCTGTCATTTCACATTCAGCACTCTCTCTCTCTCTCTCTCTCTCTCTCTCTCTCTCTCTCTCTCTCTCTCTCTCTCTCTCGTCAGTTCCTCTTATTCATATTCGCCATAAGTAGAACACACATCTATATTACCTCCCACACCAAGCATTTCCCCTCTTCCACTTTTCACGTCACACTAATATCTCAAGAACTAAATCTCTTTCCTGTTATTTTTCTCAGTTCCCCATGCACTTCTCGCTATCCATTTTATCGCTATTTTTCTCTTTCTCCTATATTTATCTTTTTTTATACAGTATCTTTATATACTATGTTTATAAGTTTTCTCGATTCCCCAATTGATGTCAATAATCTTCATGTTCATGTTGCACTCTTAAAGCATTTTTTTTCTCTATGGGAATGGTCTAGAAACATGCACATCCAGTCTCTCTCTCTCTCTCTCTCTCTCTCTCTCTCTCTCTCTCTCTCTCTGAACACAAAAATGCATCCACACCATTTTTCTTCATTTGTGGAATATGTGAACACAGTAAAAGACCAGGAAGTGTCGTCCTGTTTTGATCGTGTTAACCTTAGCTTCATATTTTTGCCTTTTTCTGTTTCTTTTGCCTTTTTTTTTTTTTTTTTTTTTTTTTTTTTTTTTTGTTTTTTTTTTTTTTTTTTTTTTTTTTTTTGCGCTGTAGTCCTTCGGTTTTCTGACCATCTTCTGTTTCAGTTATTTTTCCCTTCGGTTTCATTTTTTTTTTTTTGGCGCTCGTTTTGTGTTTTCCAAAGCATTATTCCAATTTTTGATTGGTTTACGTTACATTTACCTTAATATTTGTTTATGTACATTTTCGTGACAAGTGTCTTAAATATTTTTCACATTGTTTATTATGATGTTTTCCTCATTTTTTTTATGATGTTGTTATATATTTTTGTTTTGTTGTACCCTACACATATTCATATCTTTCCTAAGTCTTTTTTTTTTCTCATCCTTTTCTAAAGAGGCTATTATATTATTATATATCACATGTAAGGAATTGAAAGACTCTAAGTGAAATATATGAAACCAGTGGTTAAAAAGGTGAACGATGAGTAAACGTAAACTTAAGCTTGACTCGAATGCGCATTGGACCACACACACACACACACACACACACACAATACATACATATATATTGATGTATAGATATTTATATATATACAATATATCAATTAAGTTTCATGTACATATATATATTATATATATATATATATATATATATGTGTATGTAGTGTGTGTGTGTGTGTGTGTGTGTGTGTGTGTGTGTGTCCAATGCGCATTCGAGTCAAGCTTAAGTTTACGTTTACTCATCGTTCACACACACACACACAATACATACATATATATAGATGTATATATATATATATGTGTGTGTGTGTGTTGTGTGTGTGTGTGTGTGTGTGTACATGCATATATATTGTATATGTATATATATATACACATATATATATATAAATTATATATATATATATATAAAAATGTTTGTGTGTGTGTGTGTGTGTGTGTGTGTGTGTGTGTGTGTGTGTACACTATACAGGTTCTAAAAATAGAACTGTAATGGAAGGAAGGTACCGTACTGTGATATTCGCTGGAAAAATGTTACAGTGCAGCACATGTTTATAGAACGTGCACGTTTTAACTGTGACAGAAAGGCTAATTCACCCTTTGGCAGGTCCATGAATGAAATATTACGGGCAGTTAACACAGCAGAAAGAATGATGAGCTTTTTAATTAGAATTTTATCGCTTGTTTTAATCGAAATTGACAAAAGTTTTCAATTGAAATAAAAAAATATATTTATTATGGAATTTTGAATTTCCCACCAGAAAGCATTGAATAAGTGTGTTGCCCCAATGCTAACCTTTTAAGCAAGAATTGCATAATGCAATCCAGTCCACTTGCTCCGTTTCCAGTTTTTGTTCCAATTTTCATTTGTCAGCAGTATCCATTTTTTTCCCTCAATCATCCCTGTTATCCGCTCTGCATTCTATATTTTCCAGCTTTGTTTTTTATTTTCGTTTTTTTCGGTAATTGTATTTCGTTCCCTCATACGCGGTTTCGAGGTTTACATCAGTTTATCTCATTTCTCTATTTTTCAGTTTTCCGTCTTTATTTTTATTTCTTCAGTTTTCGTTGTTTCTTTTTAAATTTTAACGATTATATTTTTTTAGTTGTGTTTATTTTCTCGTTTCAATCCTTGTTTTCTGTATTGTTTTATAAATTTTGCTTTCGTCCTTTTCTTTTCTAAAAAAAAAAACTTCTCCCTCTGGGGTTTTCCAAGCATCGATTCCTTTTTCGTCATATTCTTTATGTTTCATTAAACACTCGTTTTCGCGTATTTATTTCTTTGGGAAATTTATTTCCTTTTTACACTTGATCCTTGTCCTTGTCATATCCATTTGTCAGTATTTTCCATTTTCTTGTGATATTTTTATTCCTGCGTCGATTTCCGCTGTCTCATGTTTCCCGTGTCATCTTCTTTCTGTTTCTTTATTTTTTATTTTCTTATTTTTCTTTAATGGTCTCTCCCTAATACTTTTCCGCCTTGCGCTAGATCTCCTCTGTCAGGTTGTACGTTACTTATTTGCCATTATGTCTTGTTTTCAGTAATTCATAGTTTACGTTTTTATCCACTTTATATACTTCTGACAGCTCAGGGTTTACGGTATTTATTATCCGTTATTTCCTTTTTTCAATAATTCATGCTTTGCATTTCTCTCTCTATTTAAGTCTTGCATTTCTTATTAGTATCCTGCAAAAGAATACGGCTGTCTTTCTGTCCACCCTCAGATCTTGAAAAGTACTGAGGCTAGAGGGCTGCAAATCGGTATGTTAACCATATACCCTCCAATCATCGAACTTCCCAAATTGCAGTCCTTAAGCCTCACGAGTTTTTATTTTATTCAAGGGTACAGTTAGCCATGATCGTGCGTCTGGCACCGCTATATGTACCAAGAATACAGGTCACCACCGCCGAGCTGTGGCTGAGAGTTTTATGAGCCGGTGCTGAGCTTCATAGGCCATGGCTGAGCGTTATATGTTGTATACAGAAAACTCGGTTCGGCACATTTTTACTTTTATTTATAATAGTCTAACTTTTACTTCTTTTTTTCTTTTCCATGCGTAACTAACATTTACAGTCTAATTTTTACCTTTTTTTTATGCCAAACTAACATTTATAGTCTAATTCTTACTTCCTTTTTTTCTATACGTAACTAACATTTATACTCTTAATTTTTACTTCTTATTTTCTATATACTCTAATTTTTACTTCTTATTTTCTATATACTCTAATTTTTACTTCTTATTTTCTATATACTTTAATATTTACTTCTTATTTTCTATGCGTAACTAACGTTTATAATAGTCTAATTTTTACTTCTTCTTTTTTTCTTTTCTATGCGTAACCAACATTTATAGTCTGATTTTTACTACTTTTTTTGCTATGCGTAACTAACATTTATAATTGTCCAATTTTTACTTCTTTTTTCTATGCATACCTAACATTTATAGTGTAGCATTTGATTGGCCCTTGTTCTCAAATTGTCTTTTTTTTCGGCAACTGTTGCAGACCCACCCGAAGTGGAATTACGCCTGGGGGCGCCTCTGAAGGGATCGGTCGTGAAGGAGAACTCAAACCTGTATCTCACCTGTCACGTCGATGCCAATCCACCGCCTCACACGCTCGTCTTCATGCATCAGGTAAGGAAGTCTGCATGTTTGGGTATTTGCGCGCTCTCTCTCTCTCTTCTCTCTCTCTCTCTCTCTCTCTCTCTCTCTCTCTCTCTGTTATTCCTTTCGTTAATTGCATGCGCCATATCTTTCCTTTTGCTTAATTTTCATATTTAAATTTATCAACGATGCTTCTTCTTGGAGTTTTGTCATCTTGTGTAAAACTAATATTTCATCCGTTACTTTGATTTTTATGAATGAACTTTAAGTTTTTATACCGCTTTTTGTTGCTGTCATTTTTCCTTCTCTAAAAGCATCTCTCTCTCTCTCTCTCTCTCTCTCTCTCTCTCTCTCTTCGGAGCCTTTGGGAGTTTTGAAAACATTTTTTGTTTATATTATTTTTCCAACTTTCTCCCTTTTTTTTCATAGTCGAAATGTAGATATTTTCATCCTTTGTGACGTCAATAGTATTCCCCAGATACGTTAAAAAAAATAGTTACTGCCATTGCCATTTTCACCCTTAAACTGTTGAATCCAGGTTGCAGAAAACAACCCCCCTCCCCCTCACACCTACCTTGTGCAATATCATGCAAACCCACAATCGCTTCTCTTGGGTATTAAACCCTACCCGTTTCTGTTTATATACACAGAAATAAGGAACGACAAGGTGTATGAAAAACTTCTTATAAATTCTTATAACAGTAATTCTGAGTGGATCTGGTTGTGTACTGAAATTCGTTTTGTTAACATTGGTAATTGCAGTTTAGACAAATATGTTTGCTAAGCAATAACTCGAAGAGGGTAAATGCATTGTAGATAACATCGGAGAAAAGATGCTATCGTTAAGGAAAATGTGAAGGTTTGTAACGCAAAAATGCCTACAGGTTAAATCTGAGAATATCTCAGAATGGAAATTTGAACCAGATAGACTGCAAATGATCAGGGTCTTTAAAAAGTGCAATTATGACGTTATTTTGTAGAAAAATACTATTAGGTACTACTGAAAATATGTGAGCTATAGGGTTGTAGAAAAGACTTTTTTATTTTTTTTTTTTATTTCTTGGAAATGATCTTTATTACCTACATTATTGTCCAGCCTTGATACCGGGGAATTATAGAGCAGAATGGAATTGTTTTTACTGCATGTCGAAATTAAATCAATGTATCTATTTAAGGGGTGTCAATGAAAGTCATTCACCGTATACGATATGATAAGTACTCAGTTATGAGAACTTAGAAAAATTGTTGTCATATCTACAAGTAATTATGTTGACTTTGTGCAAGTTAGAGGAGTTTATGATTTTGAGGCATTATTCTAATTCAGTGATGAATGCGATTGCAGACTGGAATCCCTGCGTAAAATTTTCGAAAATTCCTGTGTGAACATCACGGGAAAGAAATTAGGATCAGAAAATATGTATGTAAAGAACAATTCTGAAAGGGAAAGCCCGAATCACATTTCTGAAAAAGAGAGCGGTGTGAATATGTAAATGTGAAGATAATGTTGAGTCCTAATCGATGTAGCTCTAAAAAATATTTTTGTAATTTTGGGAAGAGAGAGAGAGAGAGAGAGAGAGAGAGAGAGAGAGAGAGAGAGAGAGAGAGAGAGAGAGAGAGATTGGCCTCTTTGCAAAGTATTACTTTGAAATTACGGTAATCTGTGAAATTTTTAAGATTTACGGAACCTTGAAAGAAAAAATCTGAGGAAATTTATCGCTTTGTATAAAATTGGGAAAATGTTTGTCTAAGTGCAATCCTCCTGGAAGGCTTGAAAAGGATAACGTATAATGATTGCAAAGGATGTCTGTTGTGTTTAATTTATAATCAGGAATTCTTAACAGCATTAGAAAAAAACTAACACTCGTTATTGTCTGTAAGAACGTTATCACGTGCTTTTTGAATGAAAATGCGTAGCCAAAACAAGAGCTGAAAACTTAAAGAAGTAGCAAGCAAATTGTAAGAATCTACAAAGACGTTCACAAATTTTGACTGAAACCTGGATTGCAGTAGACATTGGCAGATAACTGTAATCAGTAGAAATACCTGGAGAAGTCTTTGAAAAAAAAAATATAATAAAACAGCGACCCTGGCTAGGGATTAAGCTTGGGAAGAGGTACTGAGGGTCGAGATGGTATCTCCGCACCTTAGGGACTTTTCGTACCTGGGTTACGAATCGCTTATTGCTTATGAAGTGCCTTCCGGTGTATGTTATTGCGTGTTTGTGTGTGTTAGTGTATATATATATATATATATATATATATATATATATATATATATATATATATATATATATATATATATATATATGTATATGTATATATATATATCATATATATATATATATGTACTATATATATATATATATATATATATATATATATATTATATATATAGTATAATACACATGTAATGTTATATTTGTGCATCTCGACGTTTAGTTAGGATTTTCAATTAATTAGGATTTAGCAGCAACAAACACGCCCAATTCAGAGAGAGAGAGAGATAGAGAAGAGAGAGATAGAAAATATCTCATCTTTAACTCCTGGGAGGTAAAGACATGATCATCATTCCAGATGCACAGCGCGGATCTTGCAATCTCACTCGAGGATGGTTAAGTGGGAGTGATATGCGTCCTTGAGGCGTCTCGCCTCCGTTGTCGAGAATCCTTGCCGCCCTATGAGTGCTGTAGTACGCACGTCGGACGGGGCCAATTACTCAATCTCAGAAATTTGTTCCATCTATGGCTGACAACGATGTTAGTCTCAAGTACAAATTGGTTTCGTTGTTCTTTTTTTAGATTTTTCCCTAAGTTTTAAAGCCGAAAGTTTCTCTCTCTCTCTCTCTCTCTCTCTCTCTCTCTCTCTCTCTCTCTCTCTCTCTCTCTCTCAATGACCTATGTATTGTGACGCCAGGTTCAGTAGCCGTAATCAGCCTCTCTCTCTCTCTCTCTCTCTCTCTCTCTCTCTCTCTCAGTGGTGGGAATTCAAATGTGTAGGATATTTCTTGTTTTATTGTTACCCAGTTTTTCTAGTTCCATGTTTTGGGATTTTAAAAACTCTCTCTCTCTCTCTCTCTCTCTCTCTCTCTCTCTCTCTCTCTCTCTCTCTCTCTCTCTCTCTCTCAACAATCAGGGTTGCGAATTGAAATATGCAGGATATTTCTTGCTTATTGTCACCTAGTTTTCCAGTTTTCATGTCTTGGAATTTCAGAGAGTCATTCTCTTTCTCTCGTGTGGTGAAACACATAACATATTTCACGCATATTGACTATATTTCGTTGAATGCACAGTAATGCTTAAAGTATCTGTAGCCTATACATCTTTTCCATAATCCATGTACTTTAGAGTTGACATCGCTAAAGTTCCTTTGTCGGCCTAACATGCGCTCATCAGTCAACAGTTACAGACTCCGACAACGTCTTCGTGTGTATCATTGTTGCCTCTAAATTTGCCCACGTCCATCCTTAAAATAGGGTTTAAATAAATCCACGTATGATATACTGTATTGGCGTGAAGACGCTTTCGACTTTGCACCTTTTAGAACTCTAATCGGATGTACTTCATTGTCTGAAAGACGATCTTTTGATACCCTGTCCTATCGTGTTGACGATACTCCTCTACTGCTAACACCGTTTCTAGTGTCATTTAAACACTGAATACCTCAATTGACGATTTTTTCTTCATTTTGCGTGTTATCATTTGTAAATGAAACCGTTGCCGTATTTGAGTCTGTTTGTTGGGCTTAACCCCCACATTAATGTTTATTACCGTAACACCATGTTCTCGTGAGAAATATTTATATCATCGTAATCCCTCATACTTTAAGAAAGCTGTCTTAACTCAAACAATTTTCTGTATAGACTGACAAATGTATCTTTATTGTTCATGAATGGAGAATTATCTGCCAATATTGACCTTTCATGCAACCTTCGCTCAGGACGAGAGAAGGCGAAACTTTGAAAGATTCAAGACAGGTTCTTGGAAGTGATGGATCTCAAGATCTCTCTCATATTAAGCCTGTTATCTCGCAAAAATTGTAGGAACTCACCGAGTGTAAATAATGTTTGTCACTTCAGATGTATAAACACTACGAAGGCAACTGAATGTAAACCTGTGCACTTTTAAATGCTGACTGAATATAACAGTGTATTCTTTACTTTCAACGCAAAATGAATATAAACTCGTATTCTTGACTTTCAAACACGATTCTGATATGAATATCGACTGCTCAGGTGGCCACGGAATAGCACATGTATGAGAACAAGCGCCAGCAGCTTCAAAAATCACACTGCATCATCTCTGGCAACATATTGCAACCCTCGGCAGCTCTTGCACCGTGGCATTTGCGAATATAAAGGAGCGTGTTTACTTCACACTACAGTCATGTCACGCTGAAAAGGCTCCTCCAACCCAAGCCCCTTTTCCTTTCGCTTTTATGCTTTCGAATTGCTTGCAATTTCCCTGAGTGAAGACTGTCACAACCACTTATATTTTTCTCCTTCAGGACGTGTTTTTCTCCTGAAGATGTGGAAATGTTTTACTTTCGGGCTAAGAATTTCATCTAATGGCTGACGATCTGAAAAGGAATTGACGCAAAGGGTACTCGGCATTGTTTTCATTTTCGGGAAAATGTATTACTCGCTACAACGTTTTCAAGTAGCAATTCTGCGTCTCTTAACTGGGAGTTTTTTTTTCTGTTTTACATTTTGTTTTAGCTCACACGCAACCACACACACAAACACATATATATTTATATATTGTGTAAGTATGTATATGTGTGTATATAATATTTATATATATAAACATACATACATACATATATGTACATGTGTGTGTGATATATATTTATATATAAACGTGTTATATAAAGTGTTTATGTCTGTATATATATTAAAGTATGCTCTCTCTCTCTCTCTCTCTCTCTCTCTCTCTCTCTCTCTCTCTCTCTCTCTCTCTCTCTCTCAAATGCGCTTTGAAAATGCTACACGCGAATCGCGGGCTTTCTTTCATCTCTGTGTGAAGCTAATTAAAAGAAATTGATAAAATTGCGCCGCCTTCTATCCAAGGGGAAATGAAAAATGAGCGAAGAAAAAATGGCATAATGAATGTACGAGTTCTGCAATCCGGATCAAAAAGGATTTTTTTTTTTTTCTCTCTTTTTCGGGGAAAGTAAAAGGTTTTGGGTCACGAGTTTTGGTGGGACGAGTTTTCAAGTTTTCCCATCTTGCTCACCGCACCCCCCCCCCCACCCTCACCCATCCCCCCATAACCCTCCACCCCTACCCAGAGCCTTGTGCCCAAATTTTTCCTTCGTGGATTTATTTCTCCTCTCCTGGGAGGAGAGGTGGAAGGAGAAGCCGTTGACTTCTTACTTTCTTCTTCTTCTTCTTCTTCTTCTTCTTCTTCTTCTTCTTCTTTTTCTTCTTTATAAACCCTTTTATCCCTTCCCATTGCCACTTCCGTGTCACCTTCCAGTCTCTGTATCATTCCTTTCCGTTGTATTTATTGCTTCCTCTTTTGTCCCATTTCCCTTTCTCTTCCTCTCCTGCTCATTTTTCGTCTTGCGTTCTTCTTTTCTCTCATCCCTCTTTCTTGTTAATGATAGCCACCATATTCCCCTTATTAACATTTCTTTTAACTCTTAGTAGTAACATAGGCTTTGCCACGACACCGCTTTCTATATTAGAGAGTGAGTTTTTCCTTTGGCTCTCCTTCTTAGGCGACTTTATTCTTAATTTTTTGCCTTTTTACTCTTTGTGCTTTTGTGCTTTTCTATGACACTTTTTATCTTAATTTTTCTTGTTTGATTGACTTCTTTGCGTCCGTGTGGGACACCAGTTAATTAGTTAAGCAGTCTTCTGAATTAAAAAGATATGCCCTTAAGCCTCTTCCTCGTGTGACTCTCTCTCTCTCTCTCTCTCTCTCTCTCTCTCTCTCTCTCTCTCTCTCTCTCTCTCTCTCTCTGGACATATCTTCATATCACTATCAACGAATGAGAAGTATTCCTGTGTGTGTGTGTGTGTGTATTTTGTGTTTGGGTACCTAATTGAAAATTGCCTTTTATTTTTCCCTGAGGGTAAAAAAAGATGGAAGAAGCGTTAAGTTATAAAAGTACGAGTTCTGCATTCCAGATCTTGAAGGATTGCTTGCACATTTTTTTCCCCATTCCTTTCCTCTCACTCCTCTCTCCCGCCTCTCGCTTTTTTTTTTCTTCGTGCCCATTGTGATTTGCGTCTTTGCTTCATTGCAGTCTGCTTCAGTTATTCCTTAACCTCATTCCTTTTGTCTCTATTCTTATTCCATTCAAGTTTCCAAATCCACCTTTCTTATTCGTGGAGGTACCCAGGGTTAGGGGTTAATTCTCTCTCTCTCTCTCTCTCTCTCACACACACACACACACACACACACTATATATATATATATATATATATATATATATATATATATATATATATATATATATATATATATATATATATATATATTAAACGTAATTGCCTAGTCCTTCATCTTGAAAATGTGCATTCAAACAATTTAGTAAAATTTCATTTCAACTGAACTCTGAACCACGCCCCTCCCCCCTCCCAACCCTCACCCACAAACGTCCCAATCTAAGGGAATAGAAATGGGGGGGGGGGGTGGGGGGGGGGGGGGCAGAGGGGAGGGACGAGGGAAACGTTGCATAAAGAATCCGCAAATTCCGCAATTGGGATCGAAATCTAAAATCCGAATCCAAAAGACAGAGGAGGAAAAAATCTTGGATTGCGAGTCTTGGTGGGATAAGATCCGGAGCGCTCTCTCTCTCTCTCTCTCTCTCTCTCTCTCTCTCTCTCTCTCTCTCTCTCTCTGCCTTCCAAACAAGCTTTAGTCTTGGGCTTCTTTTCTTTTGTTTAATAAGGAGGAAAGTGAGGTCATTTTATAACCTACTTTTTCCTTTAATCACATTCTCCTTTTCTCCACTTCCCCTCCGTTTCTCAACCCTGAGCATCATTCATCTCATTTATCATTCATCTTATCTATTTCTTTTCCAGCCGGCATTCTTTCTCTTTCCCTGGCATACCTATTCCATTCATTCGTCTCATTCCATTTCCTTTCTCGTCCTTTCCTCCTGCATTCCGTTTTCTATTTATTTTCTCCTTTCATCATATTCCTGTTTCTGTTCCTATATTTACTCTCTCTTCTTCCTCCCGCTTTCCACGTTTTTCTGCTTCTCCTTTCGTCCTTCCAATCTCTCACATTTTCTCATCCGATCTGTCATTCCTCCTCCTCCTCCTCCTCCTTCTGGGCTTCTCAGGTTCTTCTGGTTCTGACGACAGACCAAGATTCGTCAAATACTTAATCAGCTTTCTCTCTCTCTCTCTCTCTCTCTCTCTCTCTCTCTCTCTCTCTCTCTCTCTCTCTCTCTCTCTTTACGTCTTAAAATACATCGTATCAAATCAGGAACGTCCCACCCCTTTTATATGCAGCTAAATAGAAAAAAATGTCAAAATTTCTCTGTTGCACTTATAAAAATAAATAAAAAATAAAAATGAAAAAGTAAAGAATGTACGGGTTGTGTGTCTGTATCAAAATTGGTTTTAGTGAATAAGAAAGAAAAAGGGGGGGGGGTTATTCTGAATTTTTCGAAAGGTCCGCATTTTATTTATTTCTCATCTCTGCATGTAGTCTAGCATTCTTCCAAATTATCTCTTTCTTTCCCCTGCCTGTACACCATCTAAGTTTCCATTTCCTTACTGCACTATCTTCAGCTTCCATGACCAATTCTCTCTCTCTCTCCTCTCTCTCTCTCTCTCTCTCTCTCTCTCTCATCAGCATGCTTGTAGTCTTTTCCCTTCCATCTCCCTCTCCACTTTTCATATTTGCACTTATTCTGGTATCTGACATCATATTTGTTGTCAGGAAATTAATGCTCTTTTATCATCTGCTTTTCTTTTATTGAATATGCAACCTACTGTTCAACAAGTATCTAATGGAAAGAATCATTTTAATTATTCTCTCTCTCTCTCTCTCTCTCTCTCTCTCTCTCTCTCTCTCTCTCTCTCTCTCTCTCTCTCTCTCTGCGTCTTCAAATACATCGCGTCAATCAGGAGCGCCCTGTCCCTTTTGTGTGCAGCTAATTAGAAGAAATTGATCGAATTTCTCTGGCATCTTAAAAATGAAATAAAAAAAGAAAAGGAAATGAAAGTACGAGTTGTGCAATCTGATCAAAGTTGGTTTGTGTGAAGGAGAAACAGGTTTTTTGGGGGAAGAATCACGTGTGTGTGTGTGTGTTTGTGTGTTTTTTGTTGGGGGGAACCATATTTATTTTTTCTTACCTCTGCATTCTTGTCTAACAATTGTTCATAATTCTCCTTTTCTTTTCACCTTCCTATACCATTCAATTCTTCTTTCCATTTATTTACTGTCCTGTCTTCAGCATCCATCACCAACGCACCCCCCCCCCCCTTCTCCCATCCCCCACATCAGCATGCTTGTAGACGCTTTTTTGTTTTCCCCCTCCCCACTTTTTTTTTTCTTTTTTACGTCACATAATGGATGTCTGTTTATCATTAACCTCTTGTTTATTGATTATGCGACTTTCCGTTCAACAAATATATGAATAATAATTCTCTCTCTCTCTCTCTCTCTCTCTCTCTCTCTCTCTCTCTCTCTCTCTTTGTATGTGTGTGTGTGCATACACGTTTATTTATGTATACACATATTCACCTTATACTCTACGTCTTTCCCCATAACAAGGTGTGGCTCTAAAAAGGTGTTGATGTATTTAGTTGTTTACTAGTCCTTTATGATGAAGTTGCTACCCCTATGCCCTTTTTAAACCGTAGGTGGTGTCCACAACAGTTGACTCACTACCAAGCACATGATTTATGCCCATTGTCAGTTGAGGTCATTTAGCTTTAATGTAAAGTTCCCACACCACTCCACTTGTTTAGGGAACAGAACCTTGTTCGTATAGGTATGGTCGCAAGTATTATAACCAATATGTATGTGTGTGTGTGTGTGTATATATATATATATATATATATATATATGATATATATATATATATACATATATATATGTATGTATATTTATTTTTATATATGTATATATACATATATACATATATGTATATATATATGTATATAATACATATATATATCTATATATAGATATATAGATATATATATGCATATATATATATAATATATATATATATATATATATATATATATATATATATTGCATTTATGTTATTCTCTGGAATCTGTATAAAAACCGTTGCATTAAAAAAAAGTACATCGACTTCTAACAATTAGTTTTCAAATGCTGACGAATTGCATTATAAAAACAACGAGAAAAAATTAAGTCTTGGGTACGTTTTTACAGTTGCATATTCATCAGATTTTGTGGCATCCATTAGCGTGGTTGTGTGATTGGAATTTCCGTCGAGCGCTCCTTTGCGAAAAACGCCCCCTTCTGACTGAGCCCTTTCGGAAATCGTAAGCTTCAAAACACACCTCGACATTCTCGTTTCTCCTTTATTCACATTTATACCACATACACACGAGGTGAATATAAAATTAATGCAATCTACATATTGTCCAATGATAAAAAAATGAATCTAAATTAAGGTACTTTCCCCTCCCGAAGGCAGGGTTATCTGTATTTAAGTTCGTGTGTAATTTCTCTATATAAAAGGTTACTATAGTAGATTCACATCAACCGTGCATTTGATGTCTAGGCCAGTCCCTTACGACGCTCCGGATTGGCTGTTGATAAGCCAATGACGGGGCTGGAAACTCTGTCTCTCTCGAGAGTTTACATAGGCAGGATGCATGTTCCACCTCTCCTGAGGGATGCTTTTGAAAGCCGTATCCCTCAGGAGAGGTGGAACATAGATCCTACCCATGTGAACTCTCGAGAGAGACTGAGAGTTTCTAGCCCTGTAACTGGTTTATCGACAACCAATCAGGAGAGTCGTAAGGGACTGACCAAGACATCAAATGCACGGTTGATGTGAATCTACTATAGCCGCCTTAGCTTGGTTTCAAACCGAGCTTTGCATAATATACCAAAATCCGAAATGTTAACAGTAACGTTGCTCACCCCGTGGTAATTTTCTCTTATGGACGACTGATTTCCCTCAACTGAACATGACACTATGACAATCAATTTTCTAAGCCATAATAAAAACTCATGCTTAAATTCGTCGATTGGGTCTTTGTCATAGGGGAAATGAATGTCTTTTTTTTCATTAGACGCTAATTAAAGTTTTGGCTAAACAGTGAGTATTGATCAAGTAATTAAGAACATTAAGAGTGTGGATATAGGGCTACTGGTTCCGTCACACCCGAATTAATCCCGACGTTGGAGCCCTGGTTATCAGCGTCAAGTCAATAGCGTTGTATTGTGAAGGTACTAAAGTTCACGAGGTATTCGTGGATTGTATTGTGAAGGCTTGAACGTAATCGCCATTTTTTGAGCGGTATTGTAAAGATCCCAATGCGCCAGTCATTCCTGAGTTGTATTGTAAGGGTATTAATGGCGACAGAGTCATTCCGAAAGCGGCTTTCTATTGCGACGGTGCGTTTTCAGGTCGCTACGGAGGAAATTGGTTTCTGTCGTCGGATTTTCGGGTTTGCCAAAGATTATGTCCCTGTTTCTTTAAGGCAGCCCCCAGCAAACACGTTCTCTCTCTCTCTCTCTCTCTCTCTCTCTCTCTCTCTCTCTCTCTCTCTCATTTTAAAAGGTGCAAGGTAGAAGAAGAGGGAAAGGATGTTAACGGTAAAAATGCCAACAGGATTTCACAACGAAGAGAAATCTTTAGGAAAATTTTTAACGTCATTTTAATTCTGTGTTCATTTAGCGAATCACAAGTTATGAAAGATGAGTGGAATCGGAACAAATGAGGATCGTTCGGTAGAATTTAAGATGACTTTAACTCCTGGAACAGTAGTTGGAGCGTTTCTGATGTTATTATTATTATTATTATTATTATTATTATTATTATTATTATTATTATTATTATTATTATTATTATTATTATTATTATTCAGAAGTTGAAACCTATTCATGTGGAACAAGTCCACAGGGGCCATTGACTTGAGATTCAAGCTTCCAAAGAATATGGTGTTCATTAGGAAGAAGTAAGATGAGGTAAAGGGAAATACAGAAAGAAGAGAAACTCCACTTAGTAAAAAAATTAATAAATTAACATTTAGATGAAAATGTATTAAAATTCAAGGAGAATAGTATTAGTGTAGTAATGTATTGCACTTTTGCTTGAACTTCTGAAGACTTTCCAATTGCACGACCTCCTCAGGGAGGCTGTTCCACAGTCCAACGTTGTGGGGAATAAAGGACCTCAGGAACTGAGAAGTTCGACAGCGAGGCTAAACATTGACTGCATACTGGTGCTGCTGTTCAGCCAATCTGGCTACTCTCGGTAGATAAATGGGGTCAGCGATCAATCGTGAATGTGAAAGATCTCTGTTCAAATACAACTTATGAAACAGTGACAGACTAGAGACCTGGACTACTCACGTTGTTATTTTGACCAAGCTTAACTACTACTTAAAATGTAATTGTAATAGCCCACTTAACTTCTTGAATTCTTCACACCTTTTGGATCCGCTTGTCACTCCAAAGCCTTAGATCCATATATAAGGAACATGAGGCAATCTGATTCCCGTTAGCGGGATTCGAACTCACATGCCGAATAATCGGAACGAGGTCACGTTGCCGACCTTACTACATGTTGACATTTTAATCAAATCTTTTGAAATAAGTGGATGGATTTTTTACTCTCCCTGGCTGAGCATCATATTCTTGTGAAAACTTTCTTTTATAAAAACCGGCTGGATTATGTTTGTAACATGTTAAAAACTGACAATTTTTTTTAGTGCCAGGCTACTTGATAATGAATATTATGTTTCAACATTAAAATTTTAATTATATGTAATGTGAACAATGCTCATTCATTCTTGGAATAAATTAGCTTGTGGGTGTATATATATATACATATATATATATATATATATATATATATATATATATATATATATATATATATATATAATATATATGTTATACTATATAACATATATATATATATATATATATATATATATATAATATGTATGTATATCATTAACCCAAGAAATATATCCCACTTTTCAACCTAGGTTGTATGTAATTCAAAATTTTTCTCTCCTTTGCGCCTGTTATGGTATTTCTTGAACTCGGCCTGACAATTGGCTATTCTGTACTACTTAATGTCGAGCCTCTGCAATGTGAGTGTGTTCGTGCGAGCGTCCATGCGTATTAACATCTTCCATCGTGTAGCATCCAGGAGTGCATCGAACCGATTTAACTCTTGTATCGAGTTCTTTAAACCAAGTTTCTATTCGTTTCCCACGCAACCTTTGCCCTCGTGTAATGTTACCAAGTAAGTCCACAGACTTGTAAGGGATGGACGTTTCATTGGCTGACAAAAGTGACACCAAGGGTCGGCTATATTGCCCATGACCACCTCCACTATACTCTGTTTTTTTCCATCTGTCCATCCGCCTGTGGTGTTTTTGTATGGTAACACTGCGTCCCGGTCTTTAAATAAATACGCTATGTGTAAGTTTTAGGTAAATAAAAGGATATCTGGGTGTACATTTGCAGCTGAAAAGTGTTTTAATAATTTAGTGTATCGAAGTACACCGTTAATATTCGAAATAGGATATAGATATTATTGTTGAATGTAAGCTGAATGTAACTATCTAAAGCCTGGGACGCAGTGTTACCATACGGAAACACCACAGGCGAATGGACAGATGAAAAAAAACAGAGTATAGTCAACGATATACTTCTAGTATTGAGCGAAGGCAGTTGTTTTCTCATAAATTGTCTTTTTTTATGGTAAATGGTAATTCTGTGGTCAAGTTTAGTTGGAGTCGCGGGTGATAATGCGTGCTACATTTAGCTGTATTGATAAATCCGTGCTTTGATTTATGACCTTAACCAGCGTCTCATTGTCAGGATTAGCTGTGTGTACGTACGTATATGTGTGTTTGTGTGTGTGGGTAGTTGGTTGGTTGTTGGCGTGGGGGAGGGGTTGGTAAAAAGTCAAGTATGGGATTACGAGTAACAAAAAATTAGAAGCTTCAGTGGTAGTGATTACTGCTACGTACTAAGGTATACTTTTCTTTGTCCATCAGATTTCCCTCCGATTCTTCATTAAGATCCAAAATGTGTCATTTTTATAATTGTCTTTCGAGATTATGTTTGGTATATTCATGAATAGCAGGAAAGTAAACAGGATATAGTGGCAGCAATTAAAAGTAGGAATGAAGCAGTTGAAAGCAAGATTTAAAATCATCGTATTTTGTGTTGATTTTTATTGTCTTGCACGAGCTCGAAAATAAAAGTTCATTGTATTTTCGAATATAAGCGTGCAAGATAATGACGCGTTACTTAGGAATTACTGTGACATGAAGGTAAGACAGTGAGGAGGATGGGGGAACATATGTAGAGATTTAGTTTAAAAAAAAAAAAAAAAGTTAATAGATTCCAGCCGAAAGATGCGTTTTGGATGGTGCTTACTTGACAGAATTTTCTGCCCGTGTGCTGGTGAGATATTTGTAACTGAAGCGTAAATGAAAGATGTTGATGTTGAGAGAAGGAAGGCTATGGGGTTGTGTTTGAAATTTGCTGAATTTTTAAAACTTATGAAGATAAAAAAAAAGGAGGGGGGGGGGGCGTGTTACAGTTGCGGGATAGTGAAGAAGTAGAAGGTATGTGTAGGACGTAAAAGAGAATCCATCTGAAGCAATGAATTTAAAATTGACTTTTTGTTTTGTTCGTTTGTGTGTGTGTGTGTGGGACTGAACGGGAATAAAAATAAGACCAGTGTTCTTTGTGAAGTTCCTGTAACATGAGTTTAACACTTAAGATACTAGTTTATTGCGTTCGTCAAAGATAAAAGAAAAATCTAGGATAGGCAAAATGTTGTATCTGAAAATATTAATTGAAACCAATTCATCTTTCTTATATTTCTGCAGATCAATCAAATATTATGTAACTTTTGAAACTATACCTTGTTAATTTTTCAACTACAATAGCAAACGTAAAATACATTATTTTTCCTTTTTTTAACATTGTACCGTCAATGAACTTAAATTCGTCTAGTTTTGGAGATTATGGTAGATTAACTTAATACCTGTATGAAGGACAATTCGTAAAATGCAAGACAAAGAACACTACCTAGCGGAACTAGTACATGTTTGTGCACTATAATTGTAATTCCGTTGTTGATTATGACGGTAAAATGGATGATTGGGTGTTGGCACTAAACATGACGAGTAAAGAACTTTTGTTTTAAGTAAACATAATGTGCTCTTGCAGCATCCGTAATACTTTTGGAGGGGCAATATGGCCGGTTTTACTTTGCATTCTAGAGTCAGTGGGAACCGTGCACCAAACACCCATCTGTTCTTACAATATGCCCCAGATTTGTTGGTCATGGAGGAAAATTTGCATAAAATTGACACATAACAAGGCTAGCATGCTTTTATTAATTTAATTTTAATAAGCAATTATTCGATCATTCTTTAGGTGGCTTCTTCCCTATTTTAATAATTGATTTTCAGTAAACACAGGAAAGTAATGCACAAACCGTGATCATCTCTCTATGGTATAAATGAAGTCGATATGCTAATGAGCGGTCAAACAGTAGCAAAGCAACATGCAAGTATATTCACTTAGCTTTGGATTGAAATTAACTTGCGGTGGCAGCCAGTCGCAGAAGCTCAGCGTTAAAAAAAAAAAAAAAAAAAAAAAAAAAAAAGGGCAAAAAAAAAAAAAAAAAAAAAAAAAAAAAAAAAAGGGAAAAAAAAAAATATTTAATATATATGTGTATATATATCTATATATGATAATATATATATGTATATATATATATATATATATATATATATATATATATATATATATATAACGTTACTTACAAGTAGTGCAGCACAGATGTTTAGGTTAAATCGAAGGCTGTAGTAGATAATCAGTTTAGGAACTACTTGGGTAAACTCAGGCAGCGAAATCCATTCCCTCGAGAACCGTATTAGATTTTTGGTTTTCAGGTTTGTCATTCAAACAAAATTTGATTTTGCCATGAAGGTTTCTGACTAAGCTGAATCGCTGAAATCCTTAGTATTAATTATTGTGCCCAATGGTTCCATTCTTGAAATTATGCCCGAGATTGCCCCAGCGCTTGGCTTGACAGCCTACATTTCATAAATTCATAATCATTACGACTTTATAGAATTTCTTCATTCGAAAATTAGCGAGCGAGCCTTTATGTAGGACTAAAAACGGGCGTTTATCTAGGCGCATCTTATAATGCAATGCGCACAGTTGTAACTAAGTAACTGTAAATTAGAATTAATTGTTCCAATCCTGATCTGTATTTCGCATATTATGTGACCTCCACCCCCTCTTCTTGCTGTGTTTACAGTATGCTTATAGCGTAAAACACCAAAGTTTATTATTTTTTTTTTAAGCAAACGGCTTTTTTTTTTCCAAAGACCCTAGTTTTAGTATTTATACAGAAATTGCTCAACCAGGGTTTAATTCCATATGTCAGTATTGACCCTAACTAGGTAGCATAAATCGTAACTTTGTAATGAAGAAATCGAATTTGAACTCTCTCTCTCTCTCAACTCTTTGTTGTACCCAAAAAATGACTGTGAATTTTCATTATGTAACCTTTCTCATTTTTACAATGTTTCATTTTTATGCCTTCTTTAACAGCTTGTCAGTCTTCATTATGCATTTTTTAACAGTTCAACCATCGTTGAATATTTGCAAAACCCACATCACTTAAGCTATATCGGTGCCTCAAACGATTCCCAAATCTTATTTCTTTTTTATTCAATTCACAACATGACCAAAGAACATACCGCAAGTGTTGAAGTGCCCAAGAAAGATGTTTCGTGTAAAACCATATTGTGATGCTATAAATCTTTTGATGGGTACTATGAAGTCCCAATACCTTTCACAGAGATGTACAAGGCATATGTGAAGCTCACTCTTAATCAGATGATCCATTTAATTGATTTTAGTGTTAAGTGAAAATTTAATCCTTAGAGTTCCTTTATCTAAACATTTTTGAGTGTCCCCTACTTATTTTTACATTGATAGTTTTCTTAATATTAAGACATACTTGGGAGGATGCTATTGAAGGAACTAGTGGTATCTTCAATTTCCCCTTTCTTGAATGTTTTGTTTTTTTCTTCCATTTACTGGGATATTTTTTTGTCCTGATATTATCAAACTCTTGAGCATACATGTGGTCTGAATCATAGCAACTTGTATCATTTGTGGAACAGTGTCATGCATCCCAGACTCTTTTTATTAATTTTTTTTTATACTGTTCCCTTAAAAAGTGTCAATGTCCAGATATTGTCATTGTATAAGCAGTATACTATAATTGTCAGTAAGTGTTAATGCCCTTCATTTTCTTGCATATTTCAGGGCCAGAAAGTCACCGCAGACAAAGGAGGAAGAGTTTTGATCAACGGCAACAACTTGGTTATGAACAAGGTGAAAAGAAATCAAGCCGGCGAGTATTCCTGCGCAGCCATCAACTCCCAGGGAAACGCCACCAGTTCTCCGCTCAACGTCACCGTTCTCTGTGAGTGTTTGATGGCGTCACGATGAGTGTGTTGTAACGTTAGTCCGCTCAAGTGCATGCTGGCTTCATATAAACTCTCCCGATTGGGGTTATACTGCCTTTCTCGTCGTGTTTCCCATAACTCGTATGTGTCACCACCTTCGTAATCATTTTCTTCTCCGCCATTTAGGAGAAAAGGGATATTTATGGACCTAATTATTATTTGTTTAATGTGTGCGTGGACACTTTTTTTTCACCAGTTCATCAAGGGATGATTAGCTAACGGTCCATGATTTCCCTCGCATTTCTCCCCGCATGCTCTCAGCCTACACAGTCATCGGTCTATTACTCTCCCTGCAGACACGTCCTCCCCCTTTTACCCTCGGCGCTCGCTCCTCTCTTGGCTCTCATCACTCTTTCTTTTCTCTCCTGTGGAGAAAAATGGTCGATTACGAGGGTATTCCCATTCTCTGTAAAACGTTCGGCGCAGTTTTGACTTATCTGCCATTCCGTGGAGTGTTTGCCAGCTCTGCACTGCACCATGATGGAAGATGAGACAAGACTGCTAGACGTGTGTAGCATTGAGACTGTTTGTTAATGAATCGAGTCGTGCGTTGTAGTGTCCTCGTCGGTTTTGGTTGGTTGTCTTGTCCTCCGTCAACGTGTCATGTCTTATTGCTGTTGTGTATGTTAGGTTTGTAAACCGTTTAGTTCTAAACAGTTATTATATATATAATATATTTTTATTTATATTTAATATTATATCATAATATATCTATATATATATATATATATATTATATATATATATATATATATATACATTTATTTCTTAACAATAATGCCTATCTTAGTATACTCTGTAAGCTCTAGTATGTTTGTTGTATTTTCTTGTTGTTAACAAGCAAATGTAATTCAGGCGTCATATATATATATATATATATATATATATATATATATATATATATATATATATATATATATATATATCTATATATATGATATATCGTTCAATATGAAAATGTGCGAGACGGGTACCAAGCTCTGTTTGTTTGTTCCGCTCCCCCTCCCCCCATTTGTGACTAACGCCTTTAATTTGTTATGGGCGTATTGTACACTACCGTTAGTTTGCCTGACTTATTGATAAATACCGCAACATTATTTACACTTAAAAATATATTACCATAGCATAAAAAAGATTTTGCTTATTTATTTTTTTATATTTTTAACGAAAATACAACGTGCATAGAAAAGATTTTTGTTGTTTTTAATATTATAGTTTGGTCTTATCATTTGTATTATGTTTAGTCATTAATGTACGTATATACCCATGTGTATGACCGTGGTGCATATTTATATCAAAAGCGTATTTTTTCGAAAAAAAACCCAAGTAAACGTTTCCTTACGGAAATTGGTGCACAATCATGGGTATTTGAATGACCAAACGCAAACACGTATTTTAATCTGCAAATATTATATAGAATGAAACACGATTGTTGGTGGCTTTTCATGGCGTCTGTTCCACTTTCGTAGCTGTGAAAAAAACGAATAGACCCACGAGAGTCCTTACGCTCCCATTTTAACCATTCATCTTTCTTCAAACTTTAAAAAATTTGAATTATGCAAAGTTTTGTGGAACGATTTTTCGCGCGAGCATATACATGCGTGTGTGTTTGCGTTTGCACGCACATACACTAAAATATCTGGTAATTACATTACAAAAGAAAAAACTTTTATAACGAACATCCCTTTGATTCAAGTTCAAACTTCCCCAAAAGCTGAAGTATATTTCTTGAATTTACATGGCCATCATATGAGGAAAACGCACAAACATATAATACGTATGTAAACTGAACCTGGTTTAGCATCCTGTTTTTGTTGTTTATGTTGTCAGTGTTGTGTGTAAATCTTCTTCCTCAAGTGTCAGATATGCTGTGAATGCGAACCCTAAAGAAATTTTAAACTGTCTCGACAGTTTTGTCAGTTTTTGACA
Source organism: Macrobrachium nipponense (assembly GCF_015104395.2). NCBI lineage: Eukaryota > Metazoa > Arthropoda > Malacostraca > Decapoda > Palaemonidae > Macrobrachium > Macrobrachium nipponense. The sequence goes on along the minus strand of NC_061110.1, from coordinate 80,022,023 downwards.
TTAGAAAATATTTCTTCGGGGAATAAGGTTTATCACTTAATGCCAAATGATGCCCACATCATTTCGTTGTATATAGTAGTTCCCGCCCCCTGTACTTCATCTCCTTTATCTCTCCACTTCCTCGTCTTAACTTTCATTACATTCAACTCTTGGCTCCCGAGAGGCTCCGTTACCCTCCATCTTCCTTATAGCTTCCACTAAATAATAATCGGATAAAACCCGAGACTGCTCCTTTAGGCAGCTCTACATATTTTTAACGCAAGTCTTGTGGCTTCCCCGTGGTGCTGAGGCAGCCTCCCAGCATAGTCTATAGTCTCCTCTTACAGAGATTATCTAATCATTATTTTATAGTAATACTAGCTGACCAACCCTGTGCTGCCCGGGAAAACTCAATGACAACCGATAATCTCTCTCTCTCTCTCTCTCTCTCTCCTGTCAAGATAGGTGACTTCAGTCACATTTCCCAGCATTTTTGACATTTTATATTTCACCACTTCTCACCCCCATTCGTATAGGAGCTGAACTTTATATGGCATCAGGAGTGTATGTATTCATCTCAGCAACCTCGAAAACCATGGATTAGAACTAATATCTGTTGTTTTTGTTATTTTCATATGTCAACCCCTTCTCACCACTTCTCACCTCAGCGACCTCGAAAACTATGGATTAAGACACTAATATCTGATGTTTTCGGTTATTTGTACATGTCACCCCTTCCCATCCCCTTATCATTGTGGATTGTCACTATTCATCTCAGCGACCTCTAAAACTATAGATTAGACACTAATATCAGTCGTTTTCGGTTATTTTTACATTTCATCCCCTTCCAACACAAACACCCACCCCCCTTGGGTGCCAGTACTATTTTATCCCCACAATATTCTTTTCCGGATGGTAAGGCATATGTTTACAAAGTTTGGTTGAAACTACCCAGTGCATTTCAGAGTTATGGTGGATCATACACACATATATACACATGCATACATCCATTTTTATATGTAGATGAAATTGTCGAAGCCAAGTAGGTTTCGGTAAACATTTTTGCAGCGTATATATTTTTTCATCAATTCCCTCGAGGTGGGTTTAATCAATCTCTCTCTCTCTCTCTCTCTCTCTCTCTCTCTCTCTCTCTCTCTCTCTCTCTCTCTCTCTCTCTCTCACCTTTTGCACTTACCTTGTTGTAGTATTGTGAAACTTAAGAAATATTGTAAATATCTCGTCATATACGGGGATAAGGTCTGAAGACTTGTAAGGTATGCTGGAACACTTTCTAATTTTTTTCATTTTACAGGTCGATAATAAATACCAGATATCATGAGAGAATTGTCTCAGTACGGAGACTATAAATACTATGATTTGTTTATCACTGGTTGAGAACTGCAAAACGCTAGGTTCTAATATTTGTAAGAGGATGTTCGGTAACATTCTAAAACATCTTAGTCCATATGAGAATTTTAGAAAACAAGAATCATAAGAAATGTCGAAAACTTTTACTAAAACTCTGATTCCATACGACGATGTTAAATCCTAAGTTCCGTGAGAGAATGTTGGGAAACTTTCCAAAATATGCTGTTCCATATGAGGTTCAGAATACCAAGATTCATAAACATCTTGTAAATACTAAGATTCGCAAGAGAACGGTGTGGAATTCTGCCCCCCCCCCCCCTCCACCCCCCCCCACACCCCCCCCACACCCCCCCCCCACCCCCCCCCCCCCCCCCCCCAAAAAAAAATAAAATAAAATAAATAAAAATAAATCCTGTTCTTAGCATGGATTTGCGAGGCAGCACCAGGATATGTCCCAGTATATTTTGGTCTCTATTATTAGGACGTAAGATTTGTAATTGAAGGCAAGTAAGCTTCCTAAAATATCATATCCCAAAGATCCGGAGGGAGTTTGAATAAAATATTTGCTTTTATATGAGGATCTTACATCCCAAGATTATGTAGGGAAAGTAAGGATATTTCGAAATAAAATATGTAGCTGTATGCGAGGATGTTAAATCATGAGATTGGTAAAAGAAATGATAAATCTTCTGGAAGCCATATTTGTTAGTGTCTGATTTAGATCATGTTTTATCGACCGTAAGAAAACTATATGCCATTGAACACCAGGATGCTTAAGGCACCTGATTTATATATATATATATATATATATATATATATATATATATATATATATATATATATATATATATATAACAAGGTAGGTATGGACCAATCTTTATTCTGTTTACACTATGTTTTATAATGGTATTTTAATACCTCTTTGATTGTTCCTTACACATGTATTTTGAAGGAACATGACAATTATGGTGCCTTCAGAAAAAAAGACTATATTGCAAGTCAGCTGAATCAGGGATTCCAATTGGGCACAATTATTTCCTTTGATAACCAATCAGCATTTGCCTTGTATTATTCACTTTTCCCTGTGCTCAATAGGATACTTTCTCATAATATTTTTTTGTATTTAACTCTCCTTTACGTAATTTTTGCTCTTTATTTCACTCACTGAATAGGGTAGATTCTTTTATTCTGTTCGTTTCATACCTTCATACCGTAAACCTCAGAGGTTACGTAAATTATGGGGTTGAAGTATTATGCAGGGTTTTATAAAAATACGTTTCCTTTCCGGATAATTACCCTACTTGAAGGATGGTTTGGCAAAACAAATCTTGAATTTCACAAGAAGATTTCAGCTAAATATCAGATCCCTATATAATCATCAATTAAATCAGTGAAACCAATGAAATGAATAACTATTCTATTATTCAAGAATGAAGATAACCAATAGTTAACAGAGCATGAAGATGGAGCGTGCAGGTTTCTTTGATTGTTTTAATTAGTTTAGTGACCAACATCTCACACATTACCGTCAAGGGGTAATTGGAAATTCATTAACACTTCAGAATTCATTTATTTAATCATTTTCTTGACATTTGTTGTGACAACGTTTGAAATATTTCATTTATATTTTTTAATTCACTTGAATATATATATGAACAAACTATTTCCATTCAAAATGGAACAGCTAGTTATGAATTTTCTAACAGCCTGGTAAATAATTAACCAACATACACACTGAAAATTGCAGTCAAAATACGTTGTTCGTAGTGTGTAATGACTTTTCATGAATAATGCAGACTTCTGTTAAAATACTAAAGGAGTTTAAAAAGTATGAAATGATTTCCGCCATTATTATACACAAGAATGATGTCAGAAATGGCACTTGTCATCAATTATAACAATACAGCGAGACATCTTGCTTAAAACATAATGGATATCTTAGATATAGATTCAAATAATCTCTTATCTAAACTTTAAAGGCCTATTTGGAGCTTGTCCCAACTTTTAGTATCACAATTTTAAGTTGAAAAAATCCTATTGTTAGAAGATATATCTTTACATAACATAATCACAAGTCAGGAGATAACGGTAAGATCATAAGACAACTTCATGACAATATCCATCCCCTACATCGAAAGGCTGTCCAGTTATCGTAATGTAAAATGTACTCTGGAGCATAGATCTCTGTTTACCGAGTTGGATATCCGCCTTGAAAAACAGAAGTGCAATCTTATTAATCTTCTCTGTCACTGGACTCACTTCAACCTCAACGGGTTGGACTGTACTGTGTATGTGGGAGTTTCATCTAGAGGTGAATCCTAAGTCGAACATCTTCTTAGAGCACAGATACGGCCACTGAACATACTTGGTGAGTTTGATACAATGGTTGAGTGTAGGACTTTGTTCGATTAGGATACAACCAGTATCAAAATAGGAGGCATTTCTGTTTCTGAAGTTCCTCATTGGACGAGTGGGTTGCGTACTTGCCTATCAATCTGGAAGGCCGAGTTCGCTCCCTGCTGCTGCCAATGCAGAACCATAGGAATTTATTTCTTGAGATTAAACATTCATTTCTCGAAATCATGTGGTTCGGATCCCACAATAAGCTGTAGGTTCCCTTGCTAAGTAACCAATTGGTTCGTAGCCACGTAAAAACATCTAATGCTTCGGGCCAGCCCTAGGAGAACTGTTAATCAGCTGTGGTCTGGTTAAACTAAGATATACTTGACTTCTGTTTCTGAATACGTATTCACCGCGTTTTCTTGGTCGTATGAGGTATCTACTGACTTGCATTAAGGCGCCAGGTTACCTTTGGTTTTGGATGGCTAATATCAAGATATGAAGTGTAAGACGATTTTGTATGCAAATAAAAAAAAAATAAAAGGTAACGATAATAATAGTCAGGTGTTTTTGAAGGTAACGTTATATTTAGATGTAACAGTATCTATATGTTTTTCTACATTCATATGTACAGTAACCAATTTCCTGCATAAAAAAGCGTGCCATATCCGTACTAAGGCGTTCACAGGAACGTGGCTACCTGCTTGCTTTAATAGTAGAAATTAATAAACAGGGCTTAAACGGAAAACTTACAAAATCGCAGTTGTATTTGCCAATGACCATAAGTAGAGAGAAAATTTAAGTATATCTTAGTTTTACCAGACCACTGAGCTGATCAACAGCTCTTCTAGGGCTGGTCCGAAGGATTAGATATTTTTACGTGGCTAGGAACCAATTAGTCACCTAGCAACGGGACCTACAGCTTATTGCGGTATCCGAACCACATTACATCGAGAAATGAATTTCTATCACCAGAAATAAATTCCTCTGGTTCCACGTTGGCCGAGCCGAGAATCGAACCTCGGACCACCGGATTGGTAGCCGAGCGCGAAATCCACTAGTCCAACGGGGGACTATAAGTAGAGAGTAAATTATTTTCTTTTTAGATGATGACTTTGTGATCTTGGAACCTGTATAATAATGATGTCTGATTAATAGATCACATCCTAGTGCATAATAACCAAACGAAGTGAGAGGAATATTGTAAGGGAGTTCATGCTTCACCTTTTCTCATTCTGCCACATTTCCTTTCTCTTCATCGGTATCCTTGTGCAATCAATTGGGATGGACATAATGACTGCTCTTAGAATGTAATTAATATTGCTTTACTTCTCCTATCTCAACGAATAATTTACATTATCAAACGATACCCTCAACATCTTGAATTTTTGCAGAATATACATCAGAATCTCATCATCGTTTTTATGCAAGCTCCGGTGAAGTAGGGCATCTCAGTGCTCTGTTCCAGCCTTGAACTAAGCGGAATAAGAAAATGAAGCTGCTAAGGAAAAACAGGGGTGGCTCAAAATTAGGATCCGATAGGCAGACTCTTAAAAAGGGATGTTTAGAAATAATTCCCTTTTTCAATTATAAGTATTTTGTAAACTGCCTTTGCGTAGAGCCTCGTCTGCTGACATTGAAAATGTCCAGTCTCACTACGAAATCGAAATGTATTCATTTGTCGGATGGTGTCATTATTCCGATTGTGTAGTGTTCGTTTCAGCTTGCATTCATCAATCGTAAAGGTGAATAAGACTCGATTTCATTACATTTGCCGACCACTAAGCATTCCCCTTTTCAGGACTTATACCTCTTTACCTTCTCATAGATTTTGCAGTACTTGATCTTTCTCTCTTAGTGTTTTATTTCTTCCAGCGTTTGGTCGATTGACTCTCCACAACGGACCTCAGAATGCTGTCGATATAACTTATATTTTTATAAAGTTTGCGCTTGGCCATTTAAATGTTTATGTTACCATCACATAATAACTACCTCCTACAAGGAATGTGGGTTGTATTCTCTGAACCTATTAGGAATTCACCGGATCGGAAGATAGTGTGTTCCTTGGGATAGACTTGGGCAGGGGTATGTGCTCTCTGATGGCTTTCCGGTTATTTTTGCTTGCTCGGAGAGTAAGCCTACACATTACTTTGTTTTTGTTGTTGTTCTTGCTTTGGGGGATAGGAAAGCCCAATGGAAGAGACTAAAAAGGTCTGAAAAAGGTGTTCCGCGTTGAGTTAAAGATACAAGAATTTTAGGATAGGCTATTTATGATTTATTTATTAGAATGAAAATGTAAAAAATAAATGATGTGCATGTTAAACAGTACAGAACAATTATTTCTAATAAAATATAGCCTATTTATTTAAATTTTCGTTGGTGAAACAACGCTCTATTTAAATGTAGCTTTTAGCGCGCGGCGTGATTAAGCTATAGGTCGGATCACGCCTTGTTGTTACTATTTGTAACTTCAGTTTTATATTACGTGATATTTATCCATATAATTTACAATAGACACTTCGACAAGTTGTCTGTTTTTCAGAGGATTCTTCATTTTGTTAAGGTGATGATCATGCTTATAGTATGTTATGCTGTACGTTTTGGTAGCTTATCTTTAGAAGTAGCAAATCTGAAAAAATTTGGAATCTATATTTGCTCAAAATCGTGAATATTGTTTCACATTACGAAATCATGGTTTTTATTTATTTTTTTTTTTTCTTATCTAGTCGTCCGATTGTTTGAAGCTTCACCTTATTCATTGATATTTCTTCTCGTTCATCATTAAAAAAAAAAAAAAAAAACTTTAAAGGACGTTTTCCAGTAAGTAAATTGTTCAACAATGGAAAGTCTTGTTCTGTTCTTAGAAAACATAAACTACAAAAGATATGAAAAAAATTTAGTAATCAGAAAAGTATACCGCTGAAAGGAAAAAGAATTTGAATCGGTTAAGTGAGATATATCGGTCATTAGTTCAGAGAACATCTCCTCGACTTTATAGATGGAAAGTAGATTATCGGACGATTTGGCTGAAGTTGACTCTTTCTTTTGACGGGTCAAATTTTTTTGAACTTTTAGTTTAATAAATTTTTTATCTATGAATTTTTTAATAAAATGATAGTGCTTCATTAACAATATGGTGCAGCAAACAACATTACCATATGTCACATTTATTGTAGTGCCTCAGAGGGGGGGAAATAAATGAGATAAAAAAAAGTGTTGGATGAAAACTAAATGGAGTAGAATGGAGCGCCCCGTAAACGAAAGAACACAAAGAAACGAGAATAAAAAAGAAGGGGAGTGATCTTTTTCTCTCCTCCTCCCTGTTGGGTAGAAAGAAAGGCAAACACAAAAGGAAGGAGAGGGAAAGAGAGAGGGAGAGAGGAAAAATCCGTACAATCCAGTCCTCGTTTCCTTTGCTATTATGTAAAAAAAAAAATTTAGACCCATCTCACAGATTGCACTGTTATCATACAAAAAGAAAAAGGAAAAAACAACCAGAGGCACAGATTGCACTGTTGCCATATAAAAAGACGAAAAAACGGCTTCGCACGCAGGTTGTAGTAATTGGGAAATATTGCACGAAAGATCCTGCAGGTTTTGGCTAGTGTTTTCCATTGCAGTTTTTTTTCTGTGGCTGGCACGAGTGAAAATTATCTTTTTAATCATTAAGAAGCCGTTGGATGACTTACTCTAGATCGCAGAGAATGCCTTTAGTGCATACAATTTCCTCGCTGTTCATCATTAGGGGATGAAAATTCGATGTATGCATTGCACCATTTTCCCATATCATTTAAAGGTAGTTCCATTATATATATATATATATATATATATATATATATATATATATATATACGTATATACGTGTTTGTAATACTTTTAACTTCTTTGTATAAGCCATGAACGTATTTTATTCGTAATATAAAGTTCAATAACATCAGTGAAAGTTTGTATGTGTGTCAGTTTAGGTTTATGAATGTGTTACTGCAGAAGCATTTCAGTCTTTGCCGCGGCAAGTGTCATCTTTAACAGAGGGAAACTGTCCATATTTTAAAAAACGAAGCAGTGCTTTCGTTTGAAGTCAAACTATTCAACTTGAAGAAAAATTTTAATTTTGAAGGTGGGGGGGGGGCGGATTTAAGCCACTATTTGGAGTTGTTTTTCGCAGTACGAGTATATTGAAAACTTTCAAGAATACGAAAATAAACTTAAAATTAAATATTTGATGGAGGAGTCTGTAAGAGCTAAAGCAAATCGTTTTGTCATCCTTATGAATTTCTTCGATTCGACATACTCCCTGAATATTAAAGGAATTTTTTTTTTTTTTTTAGAAATACTGGATTTCAGAAGTGCACGCGTACGGTCAAGTCATGTTCGTTGAATGGAGCATTTCCAGTTCTTATTCAGAATATTGTTTTACGCTAGAAAGAGCAACAAAAAAGTAGTGAGGAGAGAGAAAAAACTTCATAATATCAAGGACATTGGGGAGCCACGTCAATGAAAGTTAGACAGAAAGAAATAACTTCCTCCTCTTCTTTAATGAAGTAGAAAGAAAAGCAAACAGAAGAGATAGGGAGGTGGTAGAGAGTAGGTAGAGTCCATACAATTCTGTCCCCCGCTTCTTTCAGCAGTTTATGTAGGAGATTTTTTCGTATCGTTGAGATTGCACTCCTGCGTAGATTTAGAAGAAAAAAAGTAAAAAGTAAATTACCCCTGAGCAGATTTTATAATTGGAGCTTAGGAGATCCGAAAAGGTGGTGGGTCGTGGTTTTTTTTTCTGTCTTTATATGCGTTACTGGATATTCAGTAGACTGCATTAATCAAGAAACGTTTGCATGAAAGAAACAGTTTATGGAAGATAACATCAGTCTTCTCTAGTTTGTGTGTGGGTCTGAGTTCGGTTTTGTTATCTTGGAAAATTTTACTCGTTTTTATTGATGAACATGTTTATATTTCTAAAAATAAACGTATGAAATATTGACATGATAGACGGGTCAGTGTATTATTATACGGTGAGTGGTTTACAAATATTTTCTCTTAATAAAATCATACGGCCTTTTTTTCTTTTCTTTTTTTCTTTTTTTTTTTTAGTAAATTTTTCTATCGTCAATGTCTTGAACTGCGTCATTCCTTCACTGAATATAAAGACCTTAACATAAGATCTATTTCAGGTTAGGTTACGACGTTCTTGCGTGGAAATAACTTTATTAGAAAAAGGAACTAAATTAAAACAATTACGGGGCATTACGACATAAAAGAAAAAAAAACGAGAATACCATTAAAAACACTTGGAATCAGGAAAGTATCCGTAGGATTCGTGAACTCAAGTGAAACCAAGTTTTGTTATTACTTGCTGAACGGCTGTTCGACCAACGAACTTTGCTTTGTCTTTAGCACAATCTTGATTCTTTTGCTAACGTAGCGAAATATCGTACTGAAAATCTGGAAGTTTAGAAGTTTATAGCTGATGAGAGAGAGAGAGAGAGAGAGAGAGAGAGAAATGTTAAATGGCAGTGGTAAGCAGTTCCATTTTTATTTTGGTATACCCTTATAAAGAATAATGAAAATAAGGAGTATTGAGTACAAGAAAAACAAAGGGAAAACGACTTGGACTGGAGTGCCACGGAAGTGAAAGAGCACAAAGGAAGAGGGTCAGAGAGAGACACTTTCTTTCCTCACCCTGAGCTCAGGGAGGGAAAGTAAACACAAAAGGGAAGAAACGGGAAGGGAGATTTAGTGAGTTCAAAAGCTTGCTCCGTTGCCGTAGAAAAGGGGATCTCTTACCTCATACGTAGAATGTATTACTCGAAATAATAATGGAAGTCGACTGTTCAGAAGGTATATTAATTGTTTATATATATATATATATATATATATATATATATATATTGTTTACTTTTATAAATTCCATATACACTATTCAAAGTGAATAATTTATATATATATATATATATATATATATATATATATATATATATATATATATATATATATATATATATATATATATATATATATTATGCTGCATGCAAAGTGACTCCAGTGTGAACCAGTCACATTTGTTTTTCAGCAAACTTGCTGTAAACCTTGGCAGTATTGCATACATAGTGTCATGTTGATATAAACTTGTAATCTATACATAGGGTTCATGGTGGGTATTTTTCGAGAAAAAAAAAATTGAATTTTAAATAAACATTGGCAGATATAAGAAAGCTGTAGTCTAACAAAACGAATATTGACTAGTTTCCCATAAATCTGTTTATTTCGAGTATGTATGTTTATAACAAGGAAATACGACGCCGGACACCGTACCAATTTGGAAGATATATAGGGCTTTATATTATTCCCTTTCAAAAACAGATGGAAACAATATGTTCACCGCGTGATGGCATGTATCAGAGCGGTCACTGAGGGGAAAAGAAGTTTCATACTTCGTTAGTATTGATGTATACGGATATGTGCAATCACACACTATATAATATATTAGATATATATATATATATATATATATATACAGATATATATATAATATTAGATAGGATATATAATAATATACATATATATTTATATATATATATACTATATATAGTATATATATATATATATATATAACTGGTAAATATGTACTGTTGCAACAGAATTCCATCTAATAATAGGAGCTTATATTTTGGCTTTTTATGGTCTTTTACTAGATGTATATAATATTATATATATATATATATATATATATATATATATATGTATATATATATATATATATATATATATATATATATATATATATATAGATATATGTATATATATATATAATATATATTATATATATATATATATATATACACACGCATACATTGCACCCTACATGCTTTTATACGTCCTCATCTTAATGGGACTCACTCTCTCTCACTCTCTCTCTCCTGGAAGCCCTTATTAGAAATTCCTATAGGAAGATAGAAAGGGGCGGTGGATAATGTTCTTGGTATCAGCGAAAGGGATAACTACTTATAAATACAGAGGAGGAAGCCATTAATCTAGTAGCAAGGAAAGTACTGTTAACAGAAAAATATGTAGCTGGCTCAGGTAGTGGAAGGTTTAGATGTATGTTAATTTTTGAGATATTTAGAAACGATTATATGCCAAATGTAAAGTTTTCTTATAAAAATTCTCGAATATTTGTTTTAGGTACGCGTTTTGATGCGTGGAGGACAAAGGTGACACTTAGGATCAAAAATTGAAAATCGAAGTGAATAATTGAAGATATAGAGAGAAGAATGTTACATATTGATTTCATAGTCTATGAAATGACATCTAGAGAAAGAGAATTTGAGTTATGAGTGTTAGGTTGCAAAAAACCCAAATAAGAACATTCTCTCTCTCTCTCTCTCTCTCTCTCTCTCTCTCTCTCTCTCTCTCTCTCTCTCTCTCTCTCTCTGTACTATCATTGTATCTAGATTTTTCTCACACCTGTAGCGGGTGTTTACCTTCAACATTGTGTATATTTGAGTTATTCCAAGAATGGCTATTACGGCTGAAACATTTTCATTCCTCAAATAGCCCGAAGGAATGTTGCGTTTATATTGAATACTTTTTCTCGTTAGGAGGTAGAATTAGGTACCTGCCATTCCCTCCTCCCCCTTCCTCTCCTTACCCTACCCTCGCCCTGCCCGAAACCTTTATTAGAAATTCCTAGAGTAAGAGACAAAGAGGTAAAGGAACGATGGAGACGCTTTATGTCAGTGCAAGGCAGAGAGGAAAAGGCCATCGGTAGGGCAGCCTTGAAAATACATCGGAAAATGACGTGATGGGATCGCCTTGAAGATTCGGAGGAATAATGCGCGGGAAATGAGATCGTTTGACATCCAGGATTATATTGGGGGATAAGGACACAGAAGTAGGGCTTGCAGGGAAATGGAGAGGAAGCTGACATTATAGGACAGCCAGGAGAATTTCGTGAGATGGGAAGCCGAAGAAATACAGACGAAAAATGTGTATGATTGAAAACAGTTACGGAAGTATCAACAATTCATTATTGTTCTCAGGAACGATTTTTTTTCTATGCTGCCAGAATGAACGGAATACAAAAAATGAAAGAGGTAAATTGCGGGAATAAGTGAGATGGAAAATATGTGTGAAGTAAAGATAAAGGATTTGCTAGTGCAATTGAATATTTGAATTAAGTGGCTCTTCGGTATATACTAGAGAGGAAACCTAATCTCCCAAGTCAATAGAGTAACTAAGTTCTATGGGCTTTTATATGTTCTGGTATGAATGATTTGGCTGGTCTGAACAACAGGCTACAATTGCGAGGAGATATCGTAAAGGTTCAAATGCTTTTGCCAAGATGGACATTTTTAAATTGCCACTAAAGATGGGCGCTGCAGCGATCAGGTATTTAAATCCTTCTCTCTGTATCTCAGTGATCCTTATTTTCAGGTTACTGGTAGCAATGAGTAAAAGTTAACCAATGTTTTATCTGAATTGACTCGTCCAGATGGTGATAGAAAGTCCTGCAGCAATGCATCGGTGTCTTATATCCGACCCCTTGGTGATAACACAGACAGTGTCAATTGCATTTTGAAAGTTACTAGCTCTTGATATTTAACATCACATCACGAGATTACTTATTACCATCGGCAGAATACCAAACAATTCCTGAGGTGAAAAAAGTGCTTCGTAAATCGTCGTCCGATTGATAAAATTTCTCCAAACATTCCTTAAGAAACAAAACGGAGAACACGATCGCTGTCGAGTTATTAGTTGTATGCGATATTATTATTATTATTATTATTATTATTATTGTTGTTGTTGTTGTTGTTGTTGTTGTTGTTGTTGTTGTTGTTGTTGTTGTTGTTATTATTATTATTATTATTATTATTATTATTATTATTATTATTATTATTATTATTATTATTATTATTATTATGTTTACAGTACCCCTAAGAAAACTCTTATGCCAATTTCAAAGATGAAAAGATTAACGTAGTGGTTGAGAAATTCTGATTCATTAACATTTACTTCATATTCAACACCAGAACTATTACGGACCTAGAAATCTGTAAAGTCTCTGCCAAACTAGTGTAAATTTAAGTTTGTGTTGCTAATAAGTTCTAGAAATCTGTAAAGTTTCTGCCAAACTAATGTAAATACCACTTCTGGAGAAGTGAAGGTAACTTAAAAACAAGGACGTACGATGAATAAGATATGAAACCCTTATGTCGTAATATCGCAGGCGTTTATTATATGTTCTAACAATGGTTGTATTGTAAAACGTAGGGGCGAACCAGACTCACTCACTCTCTCTCTCTCTCTCTCTCTCTCTCTCTTCTCTCTCTCTCATTACTCCCAAGAAACCAAATAGACTCGAGTGGGGGATTTGTATTAACAAGGATATAGAAGGGAGCTGTTCGCTTTAGGGATCCTTTAAGATACATATTTCATGGCCTCTTCCTGGAAATCCTGAGTTTGTTTTGCTCTCGGTGAGAGTTTTGTTGTACCCCAATTTGCTTCTGTAGTATAACCCTTGTGTATATTTAATGAATGATGTGAAAAGAAGGGTCGTCAGACACGGGACTTGGGTGGAGAATGGTTAACACACAAAAAGGGGGGGAAGGAGAGGGGGAAGGGTACAATTTGAAGAAAAGAAGAATGAGAGGGACGTGGGGTTTATTGTCAAGTAATCGTATGTAGGGGGATGTTTTCACGTTGATGTATATATATATATATATATATATATATATATATATATATATATATATAGATAGATAGAGATAGATAGATAGATAGATAGATAGATAGATAGATAGAGATAGATAGATAGATATGGCGAGTTCCTTTGCATATACGGTAAGGACGGTAATTTTATTTGCCCTCTGAAAAAAATATTGTAGTCATAATTGCAAAACATGTTTTGTATGTTTAGTTACACACAGACACACACACTATATATATATATATATATATATATATATATATATATATATACATATATATATATATATACATATCATACATATATATATATATATATATATATATATATATATATAACCGAGCATCTTTTCTAACACAATAAAGAAAATAACAGTAATTGACCTCCGAAAGAGATGCAGTTAAAGCTGCCCTTAATTTGTATAAGTAACTCGTCCGTATTTGAAAAAGAAAATCGACATTGCCCAAGGCATACTGTAAATGTACAGACGAACAGGTATTTTTAAGCATATATGCCTACATATAGGGTATAATTCTGCATAGAAGGCATTTTGAATTATCATCATCATCATCGTTGCCTCTATCCCAGCGTAACTCAGAAGGCCTTTGTGAAATTCCACTCGCCACATCTTTCCTGTGTATAATGTGTAATTACAAATGAAGTTATTGCTTTCATGTGCTTTCAAACAATACCTGTCCACGGGAGTCGAAGACCCTTATTGGTGCGTCACCTAGCAGGAAAACAATCGGTCTTCATTCCTATCCACCTTTCTGTCCACCTGATTGTGTTCATACATTTCCATGTATAAAGGAAATGGGCGCACATTAGATCATAATGCGTAAGTGACCGGTCACGATACGAGTGGGGGGAAAAATGTGTGTATTGACATCAATTCTCTATGGGGTCTTGCAGTCTTCCTTTATGGTGAGCACAATGGGAATCGATCGGCGTTTTATATTTGTTTTGTTGCATTGTTCTCTCTCTCTCTCTCTCTCTCTCTCTCTCTCTCTCTCTCTCTCTCTCTCTCCTTTACTTACTCTCTCTCTGTCACTCTTTCTCTCTGTGCCTCACTCCCTGGGTTATTGGCCTGAAGCTTTTGTTGCCTTGTTTACAAAGTCTATACTGTACATGTGTGTTCGTGACAGTGTGTGTGTTGGGAAAGTTTTCTCTGGTAGGTTTAGTGACACCGGAACTCTTTATTACTTTATTTCTTACAACTTTGGTGTCTTCGTTTTTAACAGACTTCGGTTAAACTTTAAATTTGTAACATTTACAAATTTGTATTTTTTTCTAAGCTTTAACTTCGTTTTCTCACAACATTAGTGGTCTTGAAACAGCTGCTGGTGGACTTTATTATGTATATAAGTGTAGAATTCAAATTTTCTCATTGCATACATATTCTGTTTTTCAGTGGACAGAGATTTGACCTAAAAACATGCTTTATTATTGTTAATATTTATCAAGCATGTATCGTAATAATGTACATACATTATTATTCAACAAGACATTGGTCATCGAATTAACTAATTGCAAATGTAATATTAACTAATGCGTGTATCTTAATAATGTACATAGATTATTATTTAACAAGACATTGGTCATTGAATTCATTAACTGCAAATGTAATATTGACTATTTCCAAGTGTAATTAGTAACAACTAAAAGACCGAGAAAAACTGTATTGCATCTCGAAATATAAGTTTATTATATGATTGCGTGGGACTATTACTGTTAGGTAGCCCTGGAGATACATGAAAGCCTTCAATGCCGTCAGGAGAATGGGTTCAGTTTTGAACGAAATGGAGCGGAAGGCCTCCGGTAATGGCCCATGTGATATCTCGGCGCGTCGAAAGAGTCAGAGTGTGAATTTATGACATCTATAGTAGCACGCGCCTCCTCAAGAGGCCTAAGCAAAAGATATGAAAGTAGAAATTCATTCTCACATAAATTTTTGAAAGATGGTCAAATGAATTGTATTCCGACGATTGTTTGAATCATAATTCCGTCGCCAGTTAATGTAGTCTTGCTTTTGCTCCTCTGCGACATCCGAAATTTCTAAAGGTTTCCTCAGTTGTCGCCTCCTTCCCAAATTCTTGGAGGAGTCTCAACCATCACTCATCGCATTGTCCTCCAACACTGGTCTTGATACATCAAAATAAGCTTAACTAGGTTTGCTTCCGCGTCATAAGGAAGTTTTCCATCAAATATATGCAGTATAAATTATTTTGGTGGAGGTTCTGCAATAGATCACAAAATCTCTGGGTCTCTGGTTTGATCTGACTTCTGTACTTTTCACTTCCAGAATGTCGAATTCACTGCTTTCTGAATTTTTTTAATCATCAAGGTTGCGTTGGTTCAAGATATGGATTAGTTGGTGAAGTATGTTAACATATACATATATATGGTATATATTATATATATATATATATATATATATATATATATATATATATATATATATGTGTGTGTGTGTGTGTGTGTGTGTGTGGTATATATATATATATATGTATGTATGTAGTATGTATGTATGTGTGTGTGTGTCGGGCCCCTTTGGCATTTAAACAAAAATGTTTGTGGATAATTTTGCGTTCAAAGGCACAACATTGTATTTTAGTTAGGATGCCTAAGGGATGCGTTACTGCACAGTTGTCAAGCGGTCACCTGGAAGAAAATGAAAAAACGAAAGGAAAAAAGATGAAAAAGAATTTAAACTAACTGTAAGGGATAGAAAATTCCTGTTCAAAGAAAAATCATGTATTCGTTTTTCCAAGTATTTTTATTGCTTTCCAAGCAAACACTTGGATTTTTGTGAGGGTGCAAGTCACATCCCAAATCAATATTTATAGGTACTTTAATAGTAAATGTGGAAGAACTTATCGTATAAGCAGAAACAATCTTTTTTCCTTAGTAAACTGGACTTGGTGAGTAACTCGACGCTTGACCTAGAATAGAAGGAAAACTAAGTAGGATTTATTAGACCTTGAAGACGGAGTTGGAAAGACCTTTCCTATGTAGAGTGTTTTTATATCTCCATATTCTTGTTAAGAACAGTAGTCTTGTTTTGTTCTTGCAAAATGAAATGTTCCTCGACGTGGAAGTTGTGAAGTAGTTAAAGACATTTTTTTTTTTTTTTTTTTTTTTTTTTTTTTATTATCCAAGCTTAATTTTTCTTCAAACTTGTTCAGTACCCCTCATCGATCCTTTTGGTTATATATTATAATTATTGTTTTGATATCTATCACCCGATTGTACGTCAGCATACAAGTGCATATATATATATATATATATATATATATATATATATATATATATATATATATATATATATCCCCATTAACATGCTGGGGTAAGGAAACTTAGATTCATAACAGTATCAGGTATTACAGTAATTTCCTATTTAATTTCGTATAGTGTTGAGTTAGGGTGGCACTGTTTACTATAGTACTACAACTAAACTCAGCTACACGAAACTGTAGAGGTCTATCCACCTCATGCCTCAGGTCCTGTTTTATTTATTTAGTATTTTTTTTTTTTCATTACGGATGACATAAAGCACACTTCTACACGTCAGTTTATTACCTGCTGTGATTTCTCTCTCTCTCTCTCTCTCTCTCTCTCTCTCTCTCTCTCTCTCCTCTCTCTGTATGTGTGCGTGTGCGCGCGCGCTTGTGTTGTTGTGTCTGTGTATAAATATAGCGATAATTTTTGCCGGGAAGACGTTCAGCCATCATTTCAAATTCCCCATAGAGTTAACAATAGACCAACATGTTAATGAAAAAAGTAAGATGTTAAGTCTACTTATTAACAATAGACCAACATGTTAATGAAAAATTCAGATGTTAAGTCTAGTTATGAACAAAGACCAACATGTTAATGAAAAAAGTAAGATTTTAAGTCTAGTTATGAACAATAGACCAACATGTTTAATGAAAAATTAAGATGTTAAGTCTAGTTATGAACGAAGACCAACATGTTAATGAAAAAAGTAAAATGTTAAGTCTAGTTATTAACTCTTTCCGGTATGGACGCAGAGCACCATCTCCTTTAACGATACATTATTAATTTCTCGCTTTGTTTATTCTCTCGTCTGATTTCTCTTAATGTTAAATCAAGGCTGATTGATTCTACTTGACACTTTGTTTTTCCTTTGTCCCTTCTTTTATTTGTTTTCTTCCTCTTTGATCTGACTTTATTGCGACGTCTGATTTTTTGTTTCTTGTGATCGCTCTCTCTTGTCTTTTTTTATTCGTTCCTTTCCTTGTTTGGTGTTATTTTTCCCCTTAAATTCGGTTTTGTTTCTCCTTGCTTTCTTTCTGTTTTCATGTACTTTCAACTTCTTTTCTCTTTCCTCCACGCTTCGTCCAACTCTTCCCTCAGTGTCCTTCTTATACGTTTCCTCCTCCCCTCCTTCCTCCCCTCCTCCTCCTCCTCCTCCTCCTCCTCCTCCTCTCCTCCTTCCTCCCTCCTCCTCCTACTCCTCCTCTTCCCCTCTTATTCATTCTTCTTTTCTGGTAATGAGATTTACTCCCTTGCATATTTTATCTCTTTGAAGCTCTTCACTCTTTTCACTGAGTGGCTTCTCTCTCTCTCTCTCTCTCTCTCTCCGCTTATTTGCGATTTCTTTAAACATCCATATCTTTGGCTGGGTGTCCTCCCCATGTTTTCTTTTCCGCTCCATTCACTCTGCGCTCTTATTCTTTCTCGTTCTTTTTGTTTGTCGCTTTTGATATTGGCGCATTTTACGAGAACTGTTTCTGTATCACTTGACGATTTTTGAATGTGAATCCATTTGCGTTTCGTTAAAGATGTTTATCTGTTCTTTTGCGTTCTTCTTTTTTATTTTTTCTTTATTTCCTGGATATAATGAATATTTTTCTAATATTTGCTTTTACGCTTTTTGTATTATATATAAGAATATATAAAAAAAAGGTTCTATGATCCCCCTATTACGCAATTGACCAATGCCTTTCTTCAACGTTCCTGACGTTTATTGTTGCATCGCCGTCGAATATTTCAATCAATCAGTCATTCCGGTGTCTGTTCCTTGTTCATGATTGTTTTCTTATAGACCTGTGAAAGCAGAAATTATCGTGTATGAAATGCTGGTTATAGGTCGTCCGTCGTAATGGGATGAATTGGGATACCATTGAAGAGAAAATGGGTTGAAATATATAACTCTCAGTAATTATTTCATCATATGAAAATGACAAAAAAAATCGTTGATATCTTTAAAAGTGCAGGTAGATTTTCATCTACTGTAATACGCGACTAACCTGCATATCCTAGGCTGAAAGTTTGTAGGTCTCAATCTACTCTGCTTCAGCAGTCAGGCATCCACAATCTACCTAGTCATAAAAGTCTAAGGCAAATCCTTCACTGAGAGGAAGTAAAAAGAGGCTGAAGCCCTTAATCTTTCTTAACGGGCATGAAAATATCATCACGGGGCTTGGCATCGAATACAGCCACATACAGTTAACCAAACTGGACTCTGAGAGTAGGCCCCATTGTTCCGCTTCCAATTTTCCGAATAAGCTCCCTTCCTTCGTGTCTAAAAAAGACATTTCTTACTTATTGATTAACGCGCATATATGCTAGGTGAGTGCTTGACTTTGAAAAGCAGTTTGCCTTTAAAATAGGTGTCAGATAAAAAATGAGCAAGAATAATCTAGTACTAAAAAGAAATAGCTAAACGTCTTTAATAGCCCTTCCAGAATTACGAAATATCGGTCAGGAGGAAATTGTCCCTGCAATATCTACTTTTGTTACTTTCAGTGATTTGATTAATACAGTCACGAAAACTTCCCAATCCACACGAAAACTCAAGGTGTATCATCCAGCAAAAAAGTACAGGTGTGTTTTAGGACCATTTATTCATTTCATGGCATCTGCTTCTCTTTTCCTGCATCTCGTTTCTGAAATTACTCGTTTCTGTTAAGAACCGAGTTTTATCAAGCGCTCTTTCAAGTCTGAGGCCAGCTTAGGTTCAGAGAAGACTCCTCTGAAACTATTTTAGGGGAGGAATTCCTTGAATAGATTGTTATTGATTATATTTTGGCACTTAAAAACTGAGGCAAATGGTATCAGGCGGACGTTGTCTCCTTTGAAAATATGATTGAAGAAATATTGTTTTCTTATAAAAGCTGAATGTCAACTTGGTATGCATTACCGAACAGCTAACCTTGCTTATTGATCAGGAAGTGTATAAGCGTTGCCTGCGTAAGAGCACACACACACACACACACGAGATTCCAGTCACATACAAGCAATTTCCAATAAAATACGCTGGACAAAGACATATATTAATCTAGTTTAATGACTGATTAAACCTAAGAGCACCTGAAATAAGGCTCAGTTATGCATTTTTACGTAACCCCGTACGTAATTTGCCCACACGCTTCTGGCAGTGTGTCATGTATAGCAATTATGCTCCAGCTAAGTAGTTCTGGCTACTTATACATTTGGCTTATAATTCTGCAGACGCAAATGGCATCTCCTGTTGCCCTGTCGACGTCAATTGAGGCATTTAGACCGTGAGGACAATTGCTACTGCCATTATTATTAATTATTTTAATGATAACGGTAATTATATTCCTGGACAAGGTAATGCCGGCAGTGATGAAAAATGAATGCAAAGATAACAGTGATAAGTAATGATGATCATTTCTCTCTCTCTCTCTCTCTCTCCTCTCTCTCTCTCTCTCTCTCTCTCGTAAGTAGCCATCTTGCTTGGTGAGACGTACCCGCGTGAACTCAGATTAATCAACAGATATCACAAGTTTAACATACGACTAGAATTTGAGAAATATCTAGAAGTGTTCGTGAACTATCGGTGATAAGATTAGTGTGAAAATAGTAGGATAAAGCGTCTTCTAAGTTAGTTTATCAAGTGTAATACTATAAATCAGAACAAGATGGCAGTAAGTTCCAACTGCGGGAAGAGGTGGCGTAATTTGCGTGTTTAGCAGATTCGCAATACGATGAGGTAGCAGGAAGGGAACTGGCATTTCTCATCTATGAAATCAGCAACAGTCCTAACCAAAAAGATACAAAAGCATTCATAGATATATTAGAAGGATATAATCCTTCAAACTGGAACAAATCTAATGAAAACATCTTGAAAATAATTGAAGAAGTTCCAAATAAAATCCAAGTGGTCAAGAGACTCATAAAGAAAATATCATACCAACATATACCGACAAAGAAAATGAATAAGGTGAATCTTGTGAATATCCTAATTGATGCATTAGGAAAAAGAATGCCAAAAGCATGCAAACTGTGTAAGGTTTGGTATAGCATAGTCAATCCACAAAACCTAATCAGAAAATGTGCTGCATGCAACATTCCGCCACCCATCCACAGTGTGCTGAGGTAATACAAGATTTGAGAAAAGATACAAGAATTTTTTTGTTCAACATGTCTATCATGGATAGACAATGTTATTAAATCAAGATTGAATGTACAAATAGTTGATGGAGAAGAAGAAGAGGAAGAGGAAGAAGAAGAAGAAAAGAAGAAGAGGAAAACGGAAGAGAAGTAAACAAAAAATGAAATGACAGAAAAAAAATAAGGCAAACAAAGAACAAGATAAAAGTATGGATGCAGAGATACTCATTGATACTACATATGAGGCAATAAAGCAGCATACCTACGAAGAAATAAATTACGATATTGACAACAGAAAAAAGCAAATCCCGAAGAGGCTCTACTACCCAGATCTATACAATGACGGGAAAGAGGAAAAAATAGACAAGAAAGACAAAATCTGCAACCTTTTGAAAAGAGTGGGAATGCAGATTTGGAGAAAGATGTTACTACAAACATCCTAAGATATGTCAAAAAACTATGAAAATATATGGTAAATGTGCATACTTAGATGGATATGGGGGAGGGGATGATTGCAGAGATCTGGCATCCAAAAAATATGTAAAAACCTAAAAGAAGGAAAAAGGATGTAAGTTCGACAAAAAATGCAAATATATGCACCCTGTAGCCATGATCATAATCAAATAAATAACCAACCAAGTAATAAAATCCAAAATAAGAAAGAAACAAATAAAGAGAGAAATCAAGAATATCAGGTAAAGAGAAAAGCAAACCACCAATGAGATATGCCAGAGGTGTCAGCAAAAAATTTCAAAGCATCAGCTCCGAAATTATACCCAAGAGATAATAACTGTATTTATTATGCAAGAGGATATTGCAGAAACGGACGAGAAAAATTTGCAGATTCAGACACAAAATGAATAATTATGATGAAGGAAGATCAAATATTATGGAAAAGTTGGATTTTTTTAATGTCAGAATTTCTGGAAATGAAAAAAAGAACAACATACCAGAAACAGGAAAGAGACATGGGAAAATCCTTATTACTACCAGTATTAAATGAAGGAGAAACACGCAAACCATCATAGTGATGAAGCGCAGGGTTTAGTTACGAGTAACTCAAAAAGAAAAATAGAGTACTTAGAAGAACTAACCCAAAATGCAAAAGAAAATAGATATAATGAATATAAGTGCACCTGGTATCCCAAGAGACTGGGAATGATGATCAAATAAAAGGGTCCAAACTTATAGATCAGATAGAAAAAATAGGAATCAAAGGGGGAACCGCAATATATGGGAAAGACAAAAAACAAGGAAAAATATATGAGAAATATAGTAACTCAGAATGTGAACTAATAGCGGTAGAATTTGAATCTGAAAAATTGATGAACATAGTAATATATAGACCTCCTAATACTAAAGAGTTTGACTTAATAATAATTGAAAAATTGGATGATATATGTAGAAATCACAAGGACTGGACTATTCTCCTATCTGGTGACTTCAACTTTCCTTTCGTAGAATGGAAAGAACGAATAGGAGATTGTGGTTGTACTTATACATATAAAAAAGAGAGTAATAGTAGTGCAGAAGATAAGAGGCAATTTGAAAAGCTATTAGATATGCTACTAGAATACAACATTCAACAAATAAATCACCTGCCAACAAGAAAGGAAAATACTTTAGACCTAGTATTTGTGAACGAGATGAATATGTTAAAGAAATAATAGTTTATAATGCGAATATTTCAGACCATAATGTCATAGAATTACAGTTCATTCCAAAGCAAGTGAATGAAAATAGAGATAAGCAAGAAATGAAAAAGTGGGAAGGATATGGAAAATACAACTTCTACAGTAAAAATATAAATGGTCAGAAATTAAGAAGAATTAAACAAAGATTGGGATAACATTTTCGTAAGTGATGACATAAGGGTAAATACGGAGATATTATATAAAATATTGGAGAAAATAGTGGAAAAATATATACCGAAGAAGAAAAGTAAACATCATTCATGCATACCAAGAGACAGAAGGATCTTGTTCCAGAAAATCAGAAAGTGGAAAAAAGGTCTTGCAAAAGAAAAAAATGCATGGAAAGTTATAGAACTAAAAAGTAAGATAGAAAATGCAGAACAAAAGATTATACAATCAAAAGAAAATGAAAAACGGGACTTGGAAGAAAAAACCCTATTAAATATCAAGCAAAACCCCAAACATTATACGCATATGCGAAGAAGATGATAAAAGAAGAATAGAAATAGGCCCTCTGAGAATTGAAGGGAGATTAACGAATGAAAAAAAGGAAATTTGCAACATACTGGCAGAACGATATAAGAGAGAATTCACCCCTAGAATAGATAATGAAGATAATGATATAGAAGTAAGGGATGAAAATAGTGAAATATTTAGCTGACATAGATATTAATGAAGCTGATATGTGCAGGCTATTAATGAAATTAAAAATGGAGCTGCTGCAGGGCCTGATGAATTCCTGCTATTTTGTTAAAGAAAGTAGTTCATTCTATCGCAAAGCCACTTGCAATATTATTAAGACAAGTGTAGATACAGCAAGATTTATGATGAGCACAAATTAGCATATATTACCCCTACTTTCAAAAGTGGATCAAGACTAGACGGCAGTAATTATAGGCCTGTGAGTCTAACATCACATATTATGAAAGTGATGAAAGGGTAATGAAGAAAAATATTATGAAACATTTTAATAAAAATAATTTGTTTAATAAAGGACAACATGGTTTCGTACCCGGAAAAAAGTACACAAACCCAACTGTTTAGTCCACCGTGAGAACATATTCAAAAATATGAAAAGCGGAAATGAAACAGATGTGGTTTATTTAGACTTTGCAAAAGCTTTTGATAAAGTAGACCATAATATATTAGCGAAGAAAATTAGAAAAACACAATTATCGTGGATAAAGTAGGAAGATGGTTAAAAGAATTTTTACACAACAGAAAAACAGATAGTTATTGCAAACGATGAGAAATCGGATGAAGTCAAGGTAATATCGGAGTGCCGCAAGGTACGTGTTAGCTGCAATACTGTTTGTTATTATGATTGAAGACATAGACAATAATGTGAAGGATTCGGTAGTGAGTAGTTTCGCAGATGACACAAGAATAAGTAGAGAAATTACTTGTGACGAAGATAGGAACGCTCTACAAAGAGACCCTTAACAAAGTATATGATTGGGCAGAGGTAAATAGGATGGTATTTAACTCTGATAAATTTGAATCAATAAATTATGGAGACAGAGAAAGAAAGCTATATGCATATAAGGGACCTAATAATGACGACCATCACAAATAAGGAAGCAGTTAAAGACCTTGGTGTGATGATGAATAGGAAACATGTTATGCAATGATCAAAATAGCAACTCTGTTGGCAAAATGTAAAGCAAAAATGGGAATGTTGTTACGGCACTTCAAAACAAGAAAAGCTGAACACATGATTATGCTTTATAAAACATACGTTCGTAGTCCACTTGAATATTGCAATATGATATGGTACCCACACTATCAAAAGGATATTGCACAAATAGAGAGTGTACAAAGGTCCTTTACAGCTAGAATAGAAGAAGTTAAGGACCTAGACTACTGGGAAAGACTACAATTCTTAAAATTATATAGTCTAGAAAGGAGAAGAGAACGCTACATGATAATTCAGGCATGGAAACAGATAGAAGGAATAGCAGAAAATATCATGGAACTAAAAATATCAGAAAGAGCAAGCAGAGGTAGATTAATAGTGCCCAAAACTATACCAGGAAAAATAAGGGAAAGCACACAGGACATTAATACCACTACGACCAGCATCGATAATGCAGCGTCTATTCAATGCGTTGCCAGCTCATCTTGAGGAATATATCAGGAGTGAGCGTAGATGTGTTTAAGAATAAGCTCGACAAATATCTAAACTGCATCCCAGACCATCCAAGATTGGAAGATGCAAAATATACCGGAAGATGTACTAGCAACTCTCTGGTAGACATTAGAGGTGCCTCACACTGAGGGACCTGGGGCAACCCGAACAAGATGTAAGGTCTGTAAGGTAAGGTCTCTCTCTCTCTCTCTCTCTCTCAAACAAGCGCACAGCCTGATAAGGCACCCCGTTTTCTTACAGAAACTTATTTTTGTTACTACTCTCTCTCTCTCTCTCTCTCTCTCTCTCTCTCTCTCTCTCTCTCTCTCTGACAAACAACCACACAGCCTGATAAGGCACCCCGTTTTCGTACAGAAACATATTTTTGTTACTTTCTCTCTCTCTCTCTCTCTTCTCTCCTCTCTCTCTCTCTCTCTCTCTCTCTCTCCACATAAATTTACATGAATTTACATTATTATATTACAGTCTCTGCTCTCTGCCCATAGCAAGCCGCCCTTTCCCTGCATACAAAGGAGAGACCCTTGATGGCCTTTAGCTATAGTATATATGTGAAGGAGAACCGAAGATCCACTACTCCGCTTTTCCCCTATCCACTCCACTCCACTCCGCTCTCCGTTCCTCCGTATCCTTTCCACTTTTCAGCTCTCCCCCCCCCCCTCTGTATCCTTTCCATTCCCCCATCGCGTCCTTTCCACTTTGATAGAAAGGGGCCTTTCTTTTATCTACCTTTTGGCGGGGGTCCGCAAGGCACAGATACCCCGTGGCCCACGGAGAAGGTCACAAAGACGCCAGCAGTAGCTATCTCTCGACGTCATCGTGGTGATGGTCCTCCTCCCTCTCCTCCTCCTCCTCTTCCTCTTCCTCCCGTCTTTCCCGAAGAAAATTGTAGGGTGGGACCTCCTCCACAGGATGGGGAGGACCTCAAAGGGAAGATCAAGATGGTTGGTTGCCTTCGGGGCCACCGTCAGCCCAAATTTTGAGGGGTGTTTTTGTTTTGGTTTTGTTGCGTTTGCTGTTGGTTTGTAAATCACTCGAAAGGATGGTTTGTGGTATATGTGTGTGTGTGTGTGTGTGTGTTTTTTTGCTTGCTGAAGGCAGTTTCGTTTCATCGGGTGGATTGTTCAAGGTGTTTATGTTGTATTCCATTGTATTTTTAACGAGTCTTTAACACTACTTACTTATGCTTGAAAATCTTGGTTTTTTTTATTTTATATTATTTTATTTTATTTTTTTACAATTCTCTATATTACAAGGGTTTTTAACTTACACTTTCTATTCTTCTTTGGTCTGGTAACCAATAATTCATCCTTCCGAGTAACTAGTAATTCGAATGAGTTCCGAATATGCGTTGACAACTTAAGTCTTATTACAAGTTTGGGAACAGAGGTTGTGTCATTTGTAGGGAAGCCATTGTGGTCCAGAACTTTGAGTGTCGTCAGGTCTGTTTCCTATGGCAGTCAGGATGTTTGGTGAAACCGCTCAGCGATCATAATCTCCAGCGACAGATAGCATGTTTTAGATTCAATTATTTAGGTTTCTGTTTCATATTGCATATATCTTTCTTTATAACAAAAACACTAGAAACTTCTTGAAGAAGATTTTACTTTGTGACGAGTGGTCGAGGTTTCATTGACCAGCTAAAAATGACTTCGGTTGCAGAGATCTTACAAACGTGACGTACGTAGGTATTGCTAATCTGTGCCCTGTATGATTGGTTCACGATTCATAATGCTGAAAGGGTTTCCAGAGATAATGATATAAACACGTCTCGAACAGTTCATTTATAGTAACAACTTTGAATGTGATTTCGGTAGCCGGTGCGTCGTTCGTTCACGCCAGAGATTTTGAAGCTATTTCCATACTTACTCCCTTTGCAACGCACCTAGTAGTTCATGCACTTTCATCTCTGTCACGGAAAGTAAAACTTTTATTTACGGCATAACAGTGTTAAAAAAAGTGTAATATTTCTCCATAGTCAGAAGCAGTGTTGTTTCAGTCCAGCATACACTCCTACTGGTCTGTCTCCTAGCTCTTATGGGCTTTAACACCCCGCATTACGAAACCCAGTTTTATGCCCAGTGTCAAGGAAGATTACAGTACGTCCTTTATACTAAACTCAAAATGCCACTCTTTTTGGTTCACTGGTATGTTAAAGTGAGATGTTTTTATCTGTAATTGGTTTATTGATTTAAGACTTGTAGCAATTCTAGACAAAAGTTTAATGTAGATCTCTTAATATGTTCACATTTCGTTTCCAGTCCAGTCGCCAGCAGAGCAGTCGTATATTGGGTTGGGTTAACATGTATATTATTTGATTATAATGTTGGTGATCGATCATATTGCTTTGGGGTTACACTTGTGATAACTTTATCATTTTTGTGTGACAATTTTTTTCATTGGCCTTCCTCTCCTCCCCGGTAACATTGGTTTTCATTAACATATTAATTGTAATGTTGGCGACCATATTGCCTTGGGGGTTACACTTGTAAGAGATTTATACTTATTTATGTGGAATTTTTTCCTTCATTAGCCTTACCACCATGAGGGAAATTTGGTCAATATATTTATAAAATGACAGTGTCACGGGAGAAATTGAACTGTGACGTCACCGCTAATTAAAGATTAAGATATGATAACATCTTTAATCTCATCGTGTTAACGTTATCACGATATTTGTTTCCTTTCCTGGTTAAATAAATACGTGTAAGAACTTACGTCAATGTCCTCTGTGTTAATCGTAAGATGCATGCTTAACGGTGTTTGTAACTGTTTTACTTGTCCCTGCACCGGTGTTTACTGCATGAATGGTGTTTATTTCTATTTCTAAAGACTCGTGAATGTTAAAAAGATGAGCTGAAATACAGAGATTACATTGTACTCTTCCGCTCCAAAAATATGATTTTCGTAGCTTCTGAACTTCTCTGTCAGTATTTGGCAGGAAATTGATTAAAACCATTTCTTCACTTCACTGATGTAAAGGTCACATATGCGAAAGGAAGCTGCACTGTAGAGGGTCTCTCTCTCTCTCTCTCTCTCTCTCTCTCTCTCTCTCTCTCTCTCTCTCTCTCTCTCGTGATGGTTTTTGTAATCTTATGCAGTTTGTATGTAACAAACACACGTTTAGTTGAATTTCGTACCTCATGTTATATGCACGTATGTTTGTATATAATCATGAGTTTTCACGTATTTGAATACAAATACAAATGCGCACACACATTATATACATATGCATACATACATACATGTGTATATTTATGTATATACGTACACATACACATTAACAGAATTCTTGTATACGAAGACAGAGAGAAAATGAAATCCTCATCAGATCTTTACTCCCTTGAACTTTCCCTTTCCCTGTTATTTTTCCACTTGTAATTTCTCCCCTTTTACAATAGACAGAAATGGAAGGTACTGCAAGTACTTTAAGTTCTGTAGACTAACCGTAGAATAGATAGCCCCAACTTGGGCAGTCAAGTAAATCTGTTTATTTCCCTCTTCCCTCCCGTATCACCACCACCACCCAAAACCGAAGACGCCCCCGTGTGCGCCAGTTCGAAAGACGTCTGGGCCGAGCCCGGCAAGACCATCACCACCCAGTGCCACGTGCAGGCTTCGCCCATGAAGCCCCTTTACTTTTCTTGGGTCTGGATGACCAACTCCGAATCCAGGAGGATCATCCCGTCCCACGTCAGCTCCGAGGGGTCATCCTCGACGGTGACCTTTACGGTGCCCAAGGATAACCTGACCGAGGTTGGCTCCAACAAGCAGCTGGGCGTGTTGCAGTGCTGGGCGGAAAACACTGTGGGCCGCCAAGACGCCCCTTGTGTTATCTCCGTCAGGAAACCTTGTGAGTATACACAGATGTTTGTCTCTTGTTAGGAGAATCTATTGAATTGGTTTTTGTGCATTTGTTATACAGAGAAGGTTTATGCGTTGTGTTGGGGTTTCTACTTAATCTAATATTGTCAGTCTTAGTAGATGTGAATTGTCCTGCGTTGTTTACAAAGTAATTGGATATACAGTAAACATCTACCGAGTGAGGTGCCACATTGAAAGCAGGAACGAATTTCATTTACTATTGATTATTTACTAATATTTCCGAGATGGCATTGAGTTATCTTCAAGGCCCCATGTTTTTATAATTCACCGTTTATGGGGGAAAAGACAATTTTGTAAATTCCATTATAAGTGTGGTATTTAGTAATAATCGTTTAATTCATAGGTGAAACTTATGAAATTCACATAGTGGACAGATCCCAGTAACAGCTACTATTTGAAATGGCAAACGTAATTCACATAGTGGACAGATCCCAGTAACAGCTACTATTTGAAATGGCAAACGTAGAGGTGTTGTCATTTTCAGGTCTCGTTGGAACTGAGCATTCTGAAAGCCAGTTCTGGAATGAGTGGGCATTTGAATGGATAGTGTCTTGAAAGCTTATATTTTTTTTATACCTAGTGTTTCGCATTGAAAAGGTTTTTTGGTCATTCACCAAATCCCCGTATGAGTAAAAGATTTCATTAGCAAATTACACAATTATTAGTGTAGTCATGGTTGTTGGTATTTGCTGATATGTGGCCGGTGGGTTATTCAAATATTTGTTGAATACTACGTCACAGGATAGCCACATGATGTCTTATAGAAGTAGGGATCAAATATGTTACTACTTTATAATTTCCGTTTAGTATTCAACCACCGTCTAGCTAGGTATTATAATGTTAGGGTAATATAGGCGCCAGACTGTATCTCTGTATATTTATGGTTACTATGATATTCAGCTATTATTTCGGTTTGAGGATAAGGCTTGTTAATAATAATTCAGTTCAGAAGTCAGTGTTTGAAGAGTCCAGATCACTGAGTGAGTCAAGATTCCAGTAAAGTTTAATGATTGCATGACTTAGGCAATAGTGATAATTAGTTGCTGTGATGAGATGCCCTCTCTATTTAAATACTGCAAGGATCAAGCATTTTTAAATTTGAATAGGACTTCCTGTTATGAGATCACTTGAATTGACGGACAATCGCGCTCAAGGAATAATTCCACTGGCTGATCTCGTACCAATTCTGGATGTATGGGAAGTTTCGCCGCCATGAAATTTGTTATTGTGACAGGACCCTGTAGTTCCAATTTTAGTAAGTATGAAGAATATAATATCCAGTCGCTCTATTGGTCAAAGAGCACTAAGTATCAAGTACAGTTCACCCTCATAATGATATTTGTATAGACGTCAGTACAAAGACGTCTGTAATGTGTTTGTACAGAGGTAAGGTTTAAAGTGATTTTTTCTATAATCACAGAGACCCAACACTGAATAATTCATAGGTGCCTGATTTAGACATCTGATATTCAGGTCAGAAAATATTTGTTTGGTTAAATAGAATTATAATTTGTTGTTGTAGACAGCGTCATTTTCAGGCTGTTGATGAAGAGTTTGAAGGCCGCGCCCTCGTTTTGCAAATTGTCAATATTGTTTAAGCTTTGGTGTCAGGCCTTAGTGGGTTTATATCGACAGTGATCAGAGGTAACTTGTGTACTGTCATTTGCTGTCTCAGAAACAGAGATAGGGCGCTGTAATTGCAAACATCTTATCAATTTTTGTCATTTTAGGGTAAAATTGCCCTTGGTAGTTCTTTAAATGAAACTGAGGTAAGTAATATTTTGATGGATTGCAGTAAACACTCCGATTACTACTCTCGGTGTTGCCATGCGACTTGGTAAAAAATTTTTCTCTCTCACTCTCTCTCTCACATGGCCCACTAATATTTTAGAACCATATTTGACTTAGTATTAGACGCAGATGAAACACGTCAGAGCACTGTAGATTAGAGTTAAGAAATATATATTGAAAGATTTGCTTCCAAACTATTATAAGTGCGTTGATCTCATAACTAGGCACAATTTCTTAGACTTAATCCGGCTACCAACTTAATTTTACTTCGAGAAACAGGTCACAATGTTTGCTGTATGTTTACTTGTATTATGTAAGTGCTATTGTATTTTTGAAAACTGTGTTCAGTTGGGAAAGTAAAAGTACATTTCACGATGTATGAAAACTTGAGGACCGACCCCCACCAGAAAGAGAAAATAGTGCTCCTATATTACTTATTCAATGGTTAAAATGGTAATTCGAAAATTGCTTCACTTGTATTCTGATAACGTTTCGGAAAGCGCTTGGGAACTGCAATACCTTGAGGTCCAGATTCTTAGATTGTTATTTAAGAACCGTGGTAAGGGTTATGGAACTATTTTATGCCTGAATTAACGTTTTTCAGTGCTTGAAGGCTCAAATTAATAATGCTCTCTTTGGTGGACGATATGGTCTTGAGTTGGTTTGTCTAACTCTTATAGCAGGCTCAGATGAAACTTGGGGAAACCTTTCTATGGTTGACTCTTTCAGTATGATCTACTGTTTGTAGGAATTGAAGGAGGTTTGGCGAGTTTTCGCCGCTGAAACTCTCGCTAAACCGCCATTTTCTGTCTGTTGGCTGACATACGTGAGAAATGATGAATGGATTTTAATGAAACATGGTGAAAGCATTCATTGAATAAAACCTTCTTGATGATTAATTGGTGACTATCGATGAATAGAGTTAGTTTTTGCCATACAGACTTCACTATATCTTCATTACTATCTTTTAAGTTTATTGTTAAGTGTGATTATTCCGGTGAATGTTTCCACCAAATTGCATCAGAATACGTTCGTATGTTTTTTTAAGATATGCAGCTATATTACTTTTGTTTTTGTTTTTTTAACTGATTAACGGTGAGTTGCAGTTGTCTTGAGAGATGTCTTAACTTCTGACTGACCTTTTCAGATAGTCTGTTTTGTAGTTTAAAGATCAAACTTGGTAAGTTTTAATTTTGTTTTCTTTTTATTGTAATAGATATGCGTAGCACGTGCACTTGGGCACGTGCTTGGCGTCATGCATTTTGTGAGATATATCCACGAGAAGCTAATTCGTATGCGATTCCACATGGATGAGTTCTTGAATTATGCCCTTGAATCCTTCCGTTATTAGAATCGGAGCGTTCAGTAGTCTGTGCGGAGTTTCGAACAGTGTCCCCACGATGAAGATAATAATATATCCCGGAGCCATTTCCAAAGTCTTCGAGGGAGGAGGAGGAGGAGGAACTCGGCGGCAGAAGCAGCAGCAGACTCCGTGGACGGGTGTGAAGCCTTGACACCGAAACTTGGCAAACGTTTCGACACCCGAGACGGGGGAACGTTTCCGAAGTTGAAGGAAAGTCACAAATTAGGAATTAACCCGGAATGATGAAATCGCGTAATAGTCCCCCGGACCCGGTTTCATCAGTTTGGAGTTGAGATACATCTGCTGACTAAGTGGGCTTATTGTGACCTTGGGTGAGGATGAAAGGGTGGTCTTTTGTGTGTGGGTTACGTGAGGGTCATGTGCAAGTTAGAACGATTGAGTTCGTGTGTGTATGAATATATATGTATGTGTACGTATATGCATATGTGTATGTGTGTATGTATGTATAACTGAATCGCTAAGATATGGAACGTGATGAATTTAATGTATAAAGGCAAATGCCACGAAGGATAAAGTGAAACAACGGAGGGGTATTTGCCCTTTATAGGAGATATGATATATATATATATATATATATATATATATATATATATATATATATATGTGTGTGTGTGTGTGGTGTGGTGTGTGTGTGTGTACAATGTATGTATGTGTAATGTATATAGGATGTATGGTGTATATATATATATATATATATATACTATATATATATATATATACATATTAATATTCATATTATATGTGCATATTTGTTTACAGTATAGTATTAGATATACGTCACTTTTATTTTTATTTTTTGTTTCTGGATTTTATTTGAAAAAACCTGAAACTGGCTTAAAGCAATTTAAATCAGTGGAAAACAAACTAGTGTTTTGAATTCTACATTACAGTGAGTCAAAGAATGAACTGCAAAAAAAAATAAAAAAATAAAACACAAATTGGAAGTCTCTTAACTTAAAATTTTCACAGTACAGACAACATTTGGAGAGCCCACTATAAGCAATCTTAACTTCAAAGGACCAGTATCAGATAGATTGGTGGTGTGAAATTTTTAAAGTCTATCCACTATTTATTCTCATTTTATCGGTATAGAGGGTTTAACACTATATTGTCAATATTGTAAAGTTGATGGATTACCAGACAGTTATATAAGTAAACTATTACCGTTTTTAAAAATACAGCCCACCAAAGTAGGACTTTTCAGGCAGCATGAAATCCCTCATCATGTTATTTCAAAAATGGCTCTGCCGGTGTATGAAAAAAATTACGAACGGGCTAAAAGAGAAGAGAGGACTCTTTGCAGGAGTAACTCTTGAGAATAAACCCTGATGCGAAAGGTTCTTCTGCATCTCAGGTGCTGAAAATCTACCGAGGTGAAAATATCAACATTTATTGGTGAGAAATGTGGGCAGATACGATTAGCTGAGGGTACAATCTTTCTAGTTAGATCCTCCCAACAGAGACTGTTGTGCTCGTCGTGTGTGTGTGTTATATACATACATACATACATACATATATATATATATATATATCTATATATATAGTATATATATATATATATATATATATATATATATATATATATATAATAATGAAAGTAGTCCATAAAAACGCCAAAATATAGAGAGAAAATACTATATTTCAGACACTGCTGTCTCCGTCTTCAGGTAGATGAATGAGAAAAGTTACAGAAAAGGTGGTATTTATACCAAGAGATCCATCCACAGGTAGATGGATCTCTTTTTATGGGCTTCTTTTATTAGATGGAATTCTGTTGTAACAGAACATTTTTACCAGTCATATATATATATATATATATATATATATATATATATTATATATATATATATATATATATATATAAACTTGGCGAACAGTCAGTGTCACAGTAGTTCTTGAATACAAGACTCAAAGATGAATCCCCGTGGCGAAAACTCTCTCAGCACCAGCTGTTCCATGTACTAGCACTGAACGGAGAGGACTCCTCTGACACTTATTCTTCCAGGTTCCAGAGGAACTTCTGTTTCAGCGCCTCTGCCGACCCTTCGAACCCTCCTCCATCCTGTAGAGCAGGGGTGGGCAGACTTTTGGACTCCGAGATCTACTCTAAAGACTGAAACTCTTTTACGATCTACCATATCGCATAATCACATATTATTACGTGGGAAAAAATTTTCAAATAGCCCCATAGTACGATAAAGCATGAGTACAATTGCCTCACTTATACATACACACACACACACACACACACACACACACACACACACACACATATATATATATATATATATATATATGTGTGTGTGTGTGTGTAATATGTATATATATATATATATATATATATATATATATATATATATATATATATATATATATGTGTATATATGTATATACATATATACAGATATATATATATGCTTGTATTTTTTCTCATATTTATTTATTTATTATTATATACGTATATATATTTTTTTGCTTATATAGGATTTTGGGGGAACGGCGATCGACTCTTTGGCCACCTCTGCTGTAAAGGGGTTGGTATTAGTACCGTCAGTGCACCTCACGCGTGCACTTTAAGTATTATTTAAGGTTCTTTGCAGCGTCCTTTCAGCCCATAACTGCAACTAGTTGTATTCCTTTTACTGTACCTCCTTTGATATTCTTTCTTCCGTTACTTTCCACCGTCTCCTACTTTGAGTTTTTCCTCCTGTTACACCTTTCAGACCTTTTTGCACTCAATTTCCCATTCATCGCTGAATGATCTCACAGGTCCCAGCACTTGACCTTCGGCCTACATCTTTTATTCCAGTTCCTCGCTCCTCGTAATTCCTATAATGTCTTCCAAATTATTTATACATTCCCCCAAGCTATTTATTCCCATTTTCTTCAGACATCCAAAAGGCTTCAAAACTCAGTATTTTGACCTGTGGTAACCTTCGAACGGCTTCGTTGTATCTCAGTGTCTCGCCCTTTCAGCCGTTTGTGATCCACATGCATTATTCAAGTAAATATCGCAACAGGTTCCACTTTTTTTATTATTGTCTTTACATTGATTATCTTCCTTTTATTCTCATACACTTTCTTCATCTTCCAAAACCTTTTCGGAGATTCCGTTACTTTCCTTAATTCATCTCCTCTGGTCCTACCACAGTCCATCACATTGATTTAATGCTCCTTTACAGAATTCCATTTTCCCGCCATCCATTCAAACATTCGTGAGTCTTGCCAACGTCAACTTTCAACTTTCTTCATACAATCAGCTTCTCTTCACTATCACCATGAGCATTCTGTCATTTGAGAAATTCCAGCTTCTCAGCTCTTATCGAATAGGTTCGAATTTGCATTTCCTCTCCTTTCTCCAACTTATTCCTTCGCACGTCCTTTGAGAAATATAAAACAGCCATGAAGACATAATTCACACTGTTTGAGACCCATAAATACACCCCCAAAGCTGATTAATTCTCCCGGCTATATAGTAGCACAAGCTTTTCTTTTGGCCTGTACCCCTATCCTCTAAATATCATACGTACTTCTTCAACAACTTCCTCCTCGCTTGTGTATATATCAGTTTTGTTATGAGCTATCTTTATTCCAGTGTATACCACAACCAACTTTTCCATTTTTCTCAAACTTCTCACACATCTGGCTCTTAACAAACGCTTGATGCAGACCCTTTCCCCTGTTGAAAACCTCAATCTTTCCCGGCTTTACTGAATTTGATTAAGTTTGCAATTCTTAATATAACCTCCGTCCTCTTTCCCGGCAAGACACATCTTACAATGTCGTTTTACTAGTAAACTCATCAATGGTTCTCACCTCTTTCTTATGAAATTCAGTTGAGTGAACTGTATTTACACACACATTCTGATTTCTTTTTAACAAAGCTATTGGGTCTGCTATTATCTCTTTCGATTCAATCACATACGATGGATATACCAGGTGAAACCACTCGTGTTCGTATCAATCAATCTACAATGTAATGACTCGTGTTATCGCATTTTTTCATCACTATTTTTGTATTATAAATTGTTTTAAGAATTGATTATTTCAAACAAAACACACATATTATATATATACATATGTGTGTATGTGAATAAATTCTTCTGTTAAAACAAGATACGTCTCAAGTATAAAAAGCCCATCCAAACACTGTTTTAAAGCTAAGGACTATATTTCGGTGGATTTACTTCCACCCTTATGTACCAGTGAATGCTTGATAAGGGTGGAAGTAAGTCCACCGAAATATAGTTCTTAGCTTTAAACCATTGTTTTAATGGGCCTTTTATACTTGATATATGTATATATGCATATATGTGTGTATAGTATATATACACGTGAAAATATTTAATTTCACCAGATTATCCTGACCTATGTTTGGTTATGACTCTTTTGACTGATGCAGTGACCGGTACAGCCGCATTCATTGGAACCTTTCATGCTCTTGTTGGATGAAGCAGTGAATTAAAGCATGGGGCCAACAGCGTCATTGCTCGATAATAGTTAAGACCATCCTCTCTCCTCTCTCCTCATCATCCTCGTCGTCTCTCTGCTCTCTCTCTCTCTCTCTCTCTCTACTATATATATATATAATATATCTATATTATGTATTATATAATATATTATATATATATATATAGATATAATATATATATATATAATATTTATATACAATATATACATATAATATATAATAATATATACACAAACACATGTATATGTGAGTGGGCTGTGATCACAGCCAAACTTGAATGGAATTCTGTATGCTATTAACGCTTCGGAAGTAATTTAGTTATTTGAAGAAAAAATAAGGGACTTTAAATAGAATGTAAAAAAAATGGAGCGCTTTATTTCGTTCGAAAAACCATGCTGATTTTTGCCCCATTTTTGTGTGAGTATTGGAGAGAAAAACGAATTTCCACTGCGCCGTTCTGGCTTTTCTTTCATCCTGGCTGGAATAATGTTATGGAATCTTTTCCATAATTCCTGGAACTGGAAATCTTCGATGCCTCTGGAATCCTCCTATGATTTATTTCCCAGAGATCTATTTGCATATCGCCTTTTCTTAAGGGCTTCATTTTTACCTCACTTATTTCACCAGCATTAATACGCCTGAATAGGCTCTTTTGGATGCGCTTGCTGCCAGCTTTTGACTTTCCTTTGAAGTTTTGTTTATATGTAATACTATATATATATATATATATATATATATATTATATATACATATATATATATATATATATATTGTGTGTGTATAGATATATGCATATATATATATATATAATATATATATATATTGTGTATATATTCAAATATATATTGTATGTATATATACCCATACGTACACTACATACGCACATATATGACCACGGCTACAGATACGGACTCGTTCTTTTGGAATGACTGTTCGAGATACATACTGTTAATCTTATCGCTAACAGCTCTATTACCAATACGGACCCGACAATGCCGGTAAGTTTTGTGGTATGGCTCACAGTCAATTTTACTTGCGTTTTATATCAAATACATTGAAGTTAATTATGAACATATGTTGCGTGAATTTGTGATACTTTATTTCATCAGTCAGTTGGATGTAGTGTAGCCAGTAATTACCATTAATCAACCATGAAAACGATTATGACGTCGCTAAGATCACCGGACTGGTATCGTACTGATGGCCCCTCTTAAAGTAGCCATAGAATACGTCTTCATTCACAATGTCTGTAAGATTTCTTCGTATGATTAAGTAGTTCGATATACGGCTTTAACATTGCTGTCCCTAAGTATATTATTCTTCATGGCTTTCAGTTAAATGAGTTGTGTCTTTACCAATAATCTGTATGGAATGTAGTTCTACAAATTTGGCACCACACCAGTACTGAACCAGTCGTTGGCAAATGCTAGTCTTACTTTAAGCCGTTCAGATAGAAGCAGAATGGATGATTACTTAACTGGGAAGGCTAATGCCCTCTGGCGTCACCCTTTCTAAAGACAGAAGGCGTATGGTGAAAGCAGTGATCATAACGAACACCTTTTTTTGCTAAAGTATGACCAACATCAGTATAATCATTTCCTTAAAAAATGTCTCCTTGCATAAGTTCAATGGAAACTGGACAAAATAAGCCCGTTATCATTGTCAAGTTCTTCATTATGGATTGATTGTTGTTAAAAACGGGAAAAGAGAGAAAAATCGATGATAGCTACCAGGCTGATTTTTTCCCTGTATTTGTATATTTTTATGTTAATGGTAAAACGTTCGACGCCCTGGTCAGATGAAGGCCAGGCCATCCATAGGAAAATCTATATTTGGGTCTTGTCACGTCGACCCTTGAGGAATATAATATTGTAGTTTTTAATCGATAATCCTACGAACGCTCATCATC
The DNA here is from genome assembly GCF_015104395.2 of Macrobrachium nipponense. NCBI lineage: Eukaryota > Metazoa > Arthropoda > Malacostraca > Decapoda > Palaemonidae > Macrobrachium > Macrobrachium nipponense. Next base: position 79,983,967 of record NC_061110.1, on the reverse strand, counting down.
CTTGAAAATATTTTTTAATAATGTACCCACACGTGAGTGGGAAATTTCATTATTTGCATGCTGTTGAAATAAAAGAGCCATTATATTTAGGGGTTTTTTTCTTGAAAGATTTGCATTATTTCTTGCATTGTAAAAAATGCTTCAACGAATTTTAACAAAGGGAAGGCTCCAATGTCAAGTTTTTTCTGTTGCCCTTTACTCAGTTTATACATGAATTATGGATAAAATGGAGCCAGTAGCTCAGCTGAGTGAGAGTGGAATATTAATTAAGTGAGAACCTCTGTTCTGTGTAATTACCTACCTGTGAATTTTTATATTTTATAACACACTGATCACACGATATAGGCATATTACATGTTTACGATCGTATATTCCTAGTATATTCATATTTCCATATTTTTTCCATATTTAAAAAATTAAGAGATAATTGACATGAAGATGTCTTCCTTAAAAGGTTTAAAGACTAATCCTTTTCAGCACCTAAGTGGCGTGATCGGTATGGTCTTGACCTACCGCCTCGGTGGCCGTGAGTTCGATTCTCGTGCATTCCATTGAGGAGTTAAAGATGTGTATTTCTGGTGATAGAAGTTCACTCTCGGCGTGGTTCGGAAGTCACGTAAAGCCGTTGGTCACGTTGCTGAATAACCACTGGTTCCATGCAACGTAAAAACACCATACAAACAAACACACTTATCCTTTTCGGAAAGTCCTCGATAGGTTACAATTCAGTACCACAGTCTTGTACAGAATTCTCCGTAGTTGTTAACGCGAATGCAAACATTTGCACGTTCCCGACTCATTACTAACCTTCATATTTTGCCACATTGTGAGAAGAGTCAGTATTTCATACCTCGCTTATAGTAATCAGCCAAATGTTATGCATCCCTAATCTTCACTAAGCCGTCTCGTCACAATCGAGTTCACCCTGTCTCCCAAGGATTCCAGTTGTTTTGGCGGCGAGTCTTTTCAATTTTGTATTTTCGGCGGTTTCGTCCTTAACCTAACCTAACTTGACCTTACTCAGTGGCCAAACTGATTTGGGCTCAACATGACTTGCTTCCAACCCATGATAATGGTTTTGATGTTAATTGTTGTAAGGGGTTACTGCTTGCAGTGTGCCTGGCAACCTGCACTGTAAATGGCACTCAAGTTACTATCCAGCATTGCTTCTTAGTCAAGTGCATATCTTCCAAATTTGTATGCCCCTGCTGCCTATCTGTCCAACTTTTTAACTCTGCCCTGCTCCATAGTTTGACTTTTCATTTAGGGACAAAATCTTCTGGCTATCCCGGTTATTCTGTTGCGGTATGGCTCCGTAAAAATTTTTATTTTATTTACAATAAGATTCGGACATAATTATACATTTGTTACCCTTATTTCTCCCTTTTCCTTCGCAAGTGTTCTCAGCAGTTCATTATAACAGTTTTTTTTCACCTGTTCTTTAAGCAAATATTTCCCTTTTTTCGTCCGATACAGAATATCAACAAAAGTAATGCTGCATTTGTTTATTAACAAGTACATCATTTACGATCTTTGTTCATTCATTCCATTTTTCTTACTTACAGCGATTAAAACATTATTTGATTTATTACCTGCCGGCACTGCAATATCTCATATGCTGTAGTAAGCTCAGTATCGATTCAACCATCTTTTATCCACTAGGTTTTTTCTGTTCGTTCCGCAAATTCCTCGTTAATAATTTAGAATATAACCCTAAACCACGTAGGAGATGAAATAAAGCATATCCTTATTCTTCCTGGTAGAAAATTTCACCTTCTGAGAGTAATGCACAATCCGACCATGAAAAGTTTTTCTTGCTCGTGCCAAACACTCTACGATATCAGAAGTGTAACGTGGTGTCTACGTATATTATTTGCTCTTATACCATGCCACGTGAAACTTTTGACATTGTACACACACACAGATATATATACATATATATTATATATATACATATATATATATATATATATATATATATATATATATATGTGTGTGTGTGTGTGTGTATGTATGTATGTATGTATGTAGTATGTATGTATGTATGTATTTGAGGAAGAATATTGCAGCAAGAGGCGGGCTAACTAATTCAGCCTTACTAAATATTCTTTTATAACTCTTGCTTTAAAATTATTTTTCTCCCTCTCTCTGTTCTTGTTTCAGTCATCGTGTATCTCTCTCTCTCTCTCTCTCTCTCTCTCTCTCTCTCTCTCTCTCTCTCTCTCTCTCTCTCTCTCTCTCTCTCTCTCTCTCTCTCTCCCTTCACATGTACAGCATTGTGCACAACTGTTTTTGACTCAACACTGTACTCTCTCTCTCTCTCTCTCTCTCTCTCTCCAATTTCTGGTGTATTAATTTTATCCGTGGTAACAATGGAAGGAATATCAAATGATTAATGAGGTCGTTTCTTTCGTATTATCGGATTATGATAAGGTCAACCCCATTCAGAGCTGTAATCAACTTAAACCGATTTTTTGCTTTTGATCCTTTCATTGTGGTGAAAGTGGAAGGTCATTTTACGAGTTATAATCAGATAACTGGACATTTTTTTTGTTATCGTTATTGATGATGTTCTTGTAGTTGTTATCACGTTTCCTTTTATTGTCGTTTTAAAACGATAAAATTCTGTTTGCGCAGTGAAGAGGAGATATTGTCTTTCATGTGGTTCCTGGTAAAATGTGTTTGTTTTCTCCATTGTTTTAATGTTTTTTTTTCTTCTTAGAGAACGAATAATTCTGGTTTTTTGTGTGTAATGGGCTTCCGAAACGAGTTGTCAAAATTGTAAATATATATAGACATAATCAATCCAAGCCTGTGACAGCACATTAAGTGGAAATATTCCACTTTTTAAACTCATGAAGCTCTCCGTTTTATGTAAAAGATACCATTTCTTTATTTGTTTGCTTAAATGTAACTTAGATAAGGCTGGGAAATTTCCCTTGAAAATCCAGACTGTCACATGAACAAGTGTGGTAAGAAATTCTTTCAAAATTTTTATGATATTTTGGAATGAATGAAATGCATTGACAAGCTTTAACTCTGGAAGCATTGCATCTCGTAAAATTCTAGTTCAGAGCGTATTTGGGATGTCTTTAGCAATATTTTTTTAAATGAGTGTTAACTACCCTAGCCTATATTTCTGAAGCATGTTAACATACTATTTTCGAATATCTTTGGAAGTGATGACATCATTCTTTCCCATTACCATTCAATTATAATATCACATTTGGTGACCACGCCATCATTATATCGAGAAAGTATTACAGCCGTCCGTTATTACATTAGGAAACAATCCCATCATCCTATTTAAAGTGATTTCATCATTACCTTCATGAAAGCGATGTCTGCCTTATTATACCTGTACAAAGCAACTTGGCTATTTTGCTTGAAGAAGCTTTCACCATTTTCTTTGGAAACCATTTCCTCACAAAAAGGAAGAGGGAATTACGACAAATTACTGACAAGAGAAATCGTGGTTTGTGTTACCTATCGCTACGCTCGCGCACAAGAGACTGTGGACCGAAATGGGAAGGAATTTGTCAGAGCCTTCATTCGAAGCTCATTTTCTTGTTTAGTCACCCTGGTCCGACCGTAATGATGACTGAGGAATGAGTCATGCTACCTTAATGACGAACATTGTCTCACTATAAAGGTACCAGCTCGGTTTATTTAGCGCCCTAGCATGACATCCTCGGATACGAGAGTGCATTCGCCTCTACCCTGATGTTTTGCCTATGTTTGTGTGTGTGTGTGCGTGTGTCACTTGAAGGGTCATCGCTCTCTCTCTCTCTCTCTCTCTCTCTCTCTCTCTCTCTCTCTCTCTCTCTCTCTCTCCTCAATTTCGTTTGTGTAAGCTACGTGCGTTTGCACGGGAATCCATGTACTCTTCCCCCGTCCTCAGTAACTCCTCCCAATTTCGTAAAATTTAATTAACCTTTTTTTTTTAGCCCACTCTCTTTCTCTCAGACTTCGTCAATTACTCATCTCATCTTTGGACTTGGCTCCTTCCTATGCTCTATAGTTTTACCTCTTGGCTTTGCAGTTCTCCCCGTCCATGAAATCCTCATCAGTTCTCTCCTTCTCTTCTTCCTTGAGGGATTCTCATCATTTCCCTTCCTCTCGTCTTTGTGGAAACTTTGATCTTTCTCCTTCACGTTGCATTTCAGCCACTTCCATTTTTTTTTTCATCTCCCCCGCAAGTCTTCTGCCTCACTCGTTCCTTATTGTACATCACGTGCTCTAGTATGTAGTTCTCTTTCATCATGTGTCTGTTTGCATTGTCGAGATATTTGTAGAGTTTGTTCACTCATTTTTAGTTTGTAGTAGGGGGAGTGTGTGTAAGAGAGAGAGGAAGCTTTATCTTACCTTTATTTTCTTGCTTCTGCTGTTGGTGATCAAGTTATTCCCTTTGTGAAACATTTTTTCTGTTGCTTATCTTCTCAGCTGTCGTGAATTGTCTCCTCTCTGTGGTGGCCGTCTTTTCATGCAAAACTCTGATGACGGTAAGCTACTGCCTCAGTCTTAATCCAAGTGCGCGCTTTTTATTTTTACATTTACTCTTCTGTCGAGTGCATCCCGGGCATCTTTTTTAATTCTCATCATTCCACCTCTTAATCTCTTTTCTCTCTCTCTCTTCCTCTACTATACTCTTCATCCTGTCCGTCCCTCCTCTTTGTAATTCGCCTCCTACCTCCTCCTGACTAGAACTCTTCCTCATACTCTCCCAAAAAATGTTTTCTCATTCCGGTTTTTATTAGGTGTAAAATTTAATCTCCTCCTCCTCCTCCTCCTCCTCCTCCTCCCTCCTCTCTTAAGCCCCACCCCTTTTCCAGACCCCCTTCCTTTCACCTTTACATATTTATGCAAGCTCTTAATCCCTCGGAAAAAAGGACCTCGGAAAAGAAATTTTAACCTTCCACAAGATATTCCTCACGTCACACCAGAAGTTCAAAGCACTTGACACGTTCATCTTTCTCATATTTCCACGACGCTGATTCTCTCTCTCTCTCTCTCTCTCTCTCTCTCTCTCATCTCCTCTCTGCTCTCTCTCTCTCTCTCTCTCTCTCTCTCTCTCAAACTTGCATTTTACATGACCTTTTTCTGCTGTGAAAATGTGCATATGCATAAAGGTCAACATGAATCTCTACTGTGTCCCTGGCTGTCTCGAGGAGGGACGAATGGATACGTTCCCCAAAATACAGTATTCCTTTGTTGCCCTAAGTAGGAATTAGATATCTCGTTTCTGGTTGGACTGTTCTGGGTCACAACCAGTGTGAAGTGAGAGGAAAATGAAAGGGAGAGAAAAGCGTTATAGGCGTCAGTGCTCGTTGATCCGTCAGAATTTACTCCTTCAAAAACTTGAGGACCTCGAAGAGTTAAATCGCACCTCAACTGGATGGAACATTCATAAGAATGCTCTCTCTCTCTCTCTCTCTCTCTCTCTCTCTCTCTCTCTTCTCTCTCTCTCTCTCTCTCGTAGACTTGCATTTTTCATATATTTTGTTCTAAATCATATTCAAGTGTATATAATAAACGTTTGTCTGCAAACTTACATGGGTATTTGTGTATAAGTGTACTGTGTCTTAAATGTGTGTGTGCGTGCGCGCGTGTGTGTGTGTGTCAGGTGCTGAGGGGAAAAGGAAAAGTACGCAACACGTTTTCCGCCTTTTGACGCATGACCGGCCTTAGAATGTTTTCCCAGCGGCATTCTTCCCCAGAGGCTGGCCGTTGAGGACATCCAAAGTACGGGATTTTTGACTAGGGGACGTCTACGTGAATTGTCAACAAAGGCACTCCTTTTATTATTATTATTATTATTATTATTATTATTATTATTATTATTTAGCAACGTTGTTTTCGTATAATCCTTTCAATTTACTCTGCTCTCACTAGCACATGTCCATCCTTGAATCGTTCAGTTGCCTTTCTTATAACCTCAGCAGAATTCTCTTTATGCTCTTGCATGATTGAGATCTACGCACCTTCTACCATTTCCATTCAACAGCTGTTACAACAAACACACTTTCTTCTTCAGAGAGCATCTCTTTATTTGTACCTTTTATCCTAAGAGAGATTTCATCATGAGACAGTTCATCGTCCCTTAAGTACAACTTTATTTCCTGTTAAGTTTTACTATAGTGATATCATGCGTGAAATTTGAAATTCATTTCTCCTTTCAAGCAAAGCCTAGCATTTCAGGTGAATAAAACCGATAGAATTAGAATTCCAAACTGGCAGATAGGTAGTAGTAGTTAGATTAAGCCACCTTGGACTGGCACGTGCTCTTGCTTTTCAGCAGCCCGTAACTGGTGATGGCTGTAGTATTCTTTTCTGCAACATAATATTCGGCTCGATTTAACACTGGGCCTGAATTGAAACGATTTAGTGAAAGATAAAGTGTCACAGAAGAAAGTCCCAGTAAGTAGGAGAACGTGGGAAGAAAAGGAGAAGATTTTAGTTGGACAAACAGTTTAGGGCGGATGGGTTACTGTGCTTTATAATGTAGCTGAAGTTTGTCTCAGTGTTTCACTTAAACAACCACTTTATCGGTAACATTTAACCCAGACTGATATCTGCACACATGCTAAAATCACGCTTGTAATGAATACGAAAGGTGTTTGAATAAAAATTCTTCGACGAGGAAGCTTGTATAAAAAAAAAAAAAAAAAAAAAAAAAAAAAAAAACGATGTCAGACGTCGGAAGGACATGTGAGGGACAGGCATTCAGACAACGAGGCGGATGCAAATAGATCTATAAAAGTGGAAAATTAACCCAGACTTAGCTTGACGGATGAGAGACGGACAGACGAACAGGGTGCCAGATGGATGAATTAAGATATGCGAAACGCGCGCCTACTCCTGAACAGGGACTGAGATCGGTGAGCAAAGAATGTGAGAAGAAGTAACTGAGAGATCGAGAGATGAGGGTTTTCAGTCCGTGAAGGAAATTGAGAGGTGAGAAGTTCGCTAGATAGCGGAGGTAAAGGGTGAAGAAAGAAAAGGAATGCTGGCAGATTGTGTAAGTGTTAGAGCTTAGGGAGAGAGAGAGAGAGAGAGAGAGAGAGAGAGAGAGAGAGAGAGAGAGAGAGAGAGAGAGAGAGGTAGTAAGCAACTCGTTTATTTAAAGGAGGGTAAATTAGAGAGTGGTTTTAAACACCTGTTTCTGCTAAAGAGAGAAAGAGAGGGGCATGAAAAAAGGAGAGAGAGAGAAAGTCAAGCAACTTGCAGAGCTAGAGAAGAGTAAATTGGGAATGGGTTTCAAACACCTGTTCCTGCTAGACAGAGAGAGAGAGAGAGAGATTAAATTAATTTTAGTGGATTAGGTCTTGAAATTAGATAAAGAGACAAGTTAGTTATCTAATACTGGGAGCGTCAGGTAGCGCAAGATAAAACATGGCTACATCCGGGAATAGTGACAGAGTATGTTTCGTGTGTTTATAAATTCCAAGATTGCAAGAAAAACGCTTTCCTCCTGATATGCCCCTGAAGTAAAATGCCAGAAAGAAATTATACGCGAATGAGAAAAATGTGCCCCTATTCATTTTAAGTTTGTCAGTTGGCATACCTATTTCAGTGTCTATTTGCATTGTTGTGGATTCAGATGGCACTGCACTTAATGGCAGCGTTCCCTCCCCTTGTCCTTCTTCACCTCGTATTGATTATAGTTTTATCACCACTTTTATTCTTCCTGTGCGCGAGAGGTGTTATTTTGGGCCTGCTTTTGTGTGACTCTTGCTTTGTTAGTTTGGTTCTTTTATTTCGCACTGTTTTTTCGGAAGCGGCAAACAATTTATGTTTGTGACTTCGTATAACATGGTTTGAGGTAACGCCTATTGCGTATATGTAAATGCATATATTTATGTATTTATACTGTTCATATATACGTTTAATATATAATATATATATATATATATATGTGTGTGTGTGTGTGTGTGTGTGTGTGTGTGTGCGTGCGCGTGCATATACTATATATATATACATACTATATATATATATATATATATATATATATATATATATATATATATATTAACTTCATTTTGAATAATGTTTCCAAGTCCTTATTATTTGGACTGAAAACGATTGGAATTCGGAATAAGTAGGCGTTTTACCGTTCGACAACTGTCAGAAATAGATTTTTAATTTCGGATGGATTCATCAAAAATATTTCAAATCTATCTTATTCCAAGCGAAAGAGGTGATTTAAAACAACTTTTAATTTCGATGATATGAAAAAACCGTAATGCTGCACGAAGAAACTTTTTTTTTTTTTTTTACTTTTTCAGAAATATCAATCATGTCGATTGAAGAAAGAGTGAAAGAAACGTTCAAGATGAGTTGTCGTTATAATATTTTGTAGTATTAGGATATGCTTCATGAGGTTGGAGTATAAAGTAGGTAGCATGATATTGCATGCACCTTCAATTTCGCTCTTGCAAAGTCTTACGATTTGTTATTCAACTTCTCTACAGCTAGGATTTCGAAAGATGTGAACAATTTCTAAGTTCTGTAGTGTTTCCTCCTTCTGTGTGCCAAAATTGTATCGTATGTTTCCTTTTATTGATTCAAACTAAATGCAAAGTCATAAACACGTTTGTTATTTTCCTTCAGTCCATTTTGATTTCAGTAACTCAGGTAATGTAGAGTAGGGCCAGTAGCACGACTGAATAGGGTATTATATAATTCTAGAGAGGGAGAATTAGATGGAAAAGTGCAATAGCGATGAAACAGTGGGGCAGACCTACTTGTTTTTTTACTCGTAAAGGTCTCCCAGTTCCATTTTCTTTGTATCAATAAACTGACGTATAAGTCTGTATTTTGACCTTAGACGTAAGTTGTCACAAATGGTTATACCCGGTATGGGGGGTTGCTGTCAGTGCACCTCATGCGGCGCACTATATGCATTACTAAAGTTTCTTTGCATCGTGCCTTCGGCCCCTAGCTGCAACCCCTTCCTTTTACTGTACCTCCTTTCATATTCTCTTTCTTCCATCTTACTTTTCACCCTCTCCTAAGAATTGATTCATAGTGCAACTGCGAGTTTTCTTCCTCGTGCACCTTTCAAACTTTTTACTGTCAATTTCCGTTTCAGCGCTGAATGACCTCATATCATATACCCCAGTGCTTGGTCGTTGTCCCGAATTCTGTAATCAATTCATTTCAAATAGTTACATGAATATTAAATGACATTAAATTCTCAAATGCATGAATGAAGAAATGAACCCAAATAAAGAGTTAACTGCACAAATAAAGAGATAATTGCATAAGGCAGACTAAACGACGCGCATCAGACTGTTATACAACGCAAACCGTATGCGTAGTATATCGAAAGGTAAGGGAGTTTGACATACAGTGCCATTTGGAATTCCAAGGTCATTGAAGGGGAGTGTCATCACTTAAATGTCAGGGGACATGGCACCGCTGTTCGTGTCTCGTGTAGATGAGTTTACAACTAGAAAGTGGAAGGTAAAATATTATCTTTTTCTTTTCGCGATGCATACTGTACATCTCTGCCCTTTTTGTAGTTTTCTGTCTGTTCGTCCGCACTTTTTCTGTTCTGTCCGCCCTCGGATCATAAAAGACTACGGCCCTCTAGCCTCATTAGTTTTTATTTGATTTAAGGAAATATTTCTTAAAACTATGCTACATTCATTCTCCCAAAAAGAGAAGACAAGCAAAAAATTAAATAATTATTTTAACATGTTAAAGTTAGCCATGATCGTGTGTGTCCGCCACCGCTACAGGTGCCAACA
>NC_061110.1:79936715-79969215 GCF_015104395.2 Macrobrachium nipponense | reverse complement strand
TTTTATTTTTCTGTTTATATTTTTTTTTCCTGAGGAGAAAAATATGTAGTATACCTTACCCAACCTTCAGTCCTCGCTTGTCAGTCTCTTGTTTTTGCATGGAGTACCATGTCGGATAAGGCACGCCGTTGTAAACACGGAAGGAAAACCAACAGGGCGTTGGAAGAAACAACGAGAAAGACGAGAGCCGGGTCCATCTTCGGTTTCAAAAGTGGACAATTTTATATAGGTCACATTATTTTACTGATGATTCTTTAGACAAGCATTAGTTTGCTCAGATGCCGAAATTTACTTGAACTCAAATATGCCTAAGCACGTTGTTTAGAGACAAGATCTTTTAACAATTGGGATTTATTCAGTCTTTGCAACTTTTTAGACATAAATTCTCGGAATTTGGGTGTTTAATTAAGACGGTTATTAACTCTCAAGGGGACGAAAGACTGTTGTTGATTGGAGTCTCACTACCTCCATCACTCATGAGCATTATTGGCGTTTGTCAAGTAAAAGCTCAGTCCAAAAGATTCAAGAGCAATTAATAATATCCGGGAGAAAACATCTACTTTAATGATAATCTTTTAAATGAAATATAATTGTAAATATTTTTCCAAACATGCGTATAAACATAGTCACTACACACACACACACACATTTATATATATATATATATATATATATATATATATATATATATATATATATACATACGTACATACGTATATGTATTTATATTATACATATACATATATATGAATGAATATATATTCATGTCTCAGGATATTTAGACTTACAAGGAAGTGATTCCAGACAAAAGAAAACACGACTGTCATTTCCACATTTGTACTTTTAAGTATTAAATCGTGGATGGATTCCCTTTGCAGTAAAACTTCTGCAACATTTTTCGCCTTATGCTCTTACACTGAAGGCTCATTAGGAGCGCATTGAACCCCTACGTACACACTGTGGTATTTAATGGTATTTTACCATGTTTCTTACACTTCCTGGATGTGAAACTCGTTCTTTTCAGAAATTCTTTCATACTCCTTTCCTCCTAACACCTCGGAATTATACAATTTTAACCGGACTGTCAACGCAGATTCATATGTTATCTGTGTTTCAATGGTAATTTGCTTGTGATTTGCTTTAAAAACTACATACCGCTGCTATCTACAAATATTTAGCAAAATGTGTCCAAGTCAACTGATTTTTATTTTTAAGAACCATATGTACTTCCGATGTAGTATTCATGTTCCCCGGTCTCCATATTTTTATGTATTGGTCTCTATCGTGACCAAATCTACCCATAGATACATCATTACAAGTTGACAATGTACTCAATGTATCCACCAGACAAAATGCCTTCAGTATACCAACGGCACCTTGTAGACTAATTGTATTCATTTTACTGATCACATACATTTTGTATGAAGGGTATGTTTTGTCCATTGTTGCCAATATGCCTGTTGAGCAAGCTATATCATTTAGATAATTTTTTTCTGTTAGCTGTATTTTGTCTATAGGAGTATGTTATATCATTTGGTTCACTTACATATTAGGTAAATTTTGTCTATTGGGGACATGTGGTAAGTTGGGTACATTTTCTCCATTGGGTACATCTGGTAAATTGGGTACATTTGGTAAATTTGGTATATTTTCTCCATTAGATATATTTGGTAAATTGGTTACAATTTATCCATTGGATACATCTAGTAAATTGGGTACATTTTGTCCACTGGATACATCTGGTAAATTGGGTACATTTTGTACATTGGGAGCATCTGGTACACTGGGTAAATGTCGTCTGTTGGGGGACATACGGCATGTTAGGTACATGGGGACATACGGCATGTTAGGTACATTTTGCTCAATAGGTACATTTGGTACAAGAAGGTACTGCTACTTCAGGTTCGGAAACGTCTACCAGTTCATAAGAATCGTGGAATTTGACTCATGTTCGTTATTTGATCAGCGGATATGCTCTTACTATTTTATGTAGTATGTTGTATTTCTTCCTATTCATTCGGTGATGGCACTTATACATTAGTGCTAGTGTGCGTTTTTGCAGCAGACGACGCTCTAAGACCATATATATATATATATTATATATATATATATATATATATATATATATATATAATATATATATATATATGTGTGTGTGTGTGTGTGTGTGTGTGTGTGTGTGTGTGTGTGTGTGTGTGTGTGTGTGGGTGTGTGGGTGTGCATTTTTATTTAAAATATGAAGTTTGAAGATTAAGCAAATTACACACTTTATACTGAATCTCGTTTCCTTATATGAATATTTATATATGTTTAAATTTCCTGTTTCATGAAATTGATGTGGTTACCCCTTAAAGAAGTCTCTTGTTGTGGAAAAAATAAATATTTCAAGTTAAACGATCTAAGACTTCTCTTTTAGTAAGTGACTTTCTATTCAGTTAATGAAATGACAATATCCTATTCTGTATTATGTTTCCACAGTTACCATAGTCTTTCACTCCCCTCTCACTCTCTCCCTTAGGGAATGCCTCTTTAAACTCCGTCTCTTCCCTCCCCCTCTCCCCTCCCCCTCCATGCTTCGAATCCTCCCCACATTTGTTTCTTACCTAAAGGCGCCACATATTCTTTTGTTATCGGTTCTTCATTGTCTCCTCTTTTGTTTCGATTGTTGTGTATTTACCTCTGTCTTAGTGTGCGCGCGCGTGTGCGGTTGCGACTTCACTTGTTTAAAGTTTTACTCCCTCTCTCTCACTCTTTTTTAGCACAATGAATTACCTGTCCGTATACCGGTCCGTCTCCATTTGGAATTAGCAACAGTTAGAACAAGAAAAATGTCGGATACTAAATTCAATTCTTTAGCCATAACACCAAAGTGCATTGATGGGCTTGTGAAGGAGGGCGTTATAGGAGGATATTAAGAAAAACACGTATGAAGAATATTTTTCAAAAAGCTAGTTATACCTATTTCTGAGGGTTTCGCTGTCATTTACACTAGGGAGGTTTTCAACATTTCATACTGAAGTTAATGAAGATCACTCACACATGATATATATAAACTATATATATATATATATATATATATGATATGTGTGTGTGTGTGTGTGTGTGTATGTGTGTTGTTAAATATTATTCTAGAGATATTTTATATATATATAGATATATATCTATAATAATATATATATATATAATATATATATATATATATATATCTAATAAAAGGAGCCCATAAAAACACCAAAATGTAGAGAGAAAAGTACTATATTTCAGAGACTGCTGCTCTCTCTTCAGGTATATGAATGAGAAAAGTTTACATCGGATTTACCTGTAAATCCGATGTAAGATTGGTCACAGTCCTGGCATGGGATCGTCGACGCAGTGTTCATTCAACCAACGCTTAAGAAGATTAAAGGAAGATTATCAGCGGGGGTGACCTAAATTGGCTTACTTGTGGACGAATCTCTTGGTATAAATACCACCTTTTCTGTAAACTTTTCTCATTCATATACCTGAAGAGAGAGACAGCAGTCTCTGAAATATAGTACTTTTCTTCTCCTAACATTTTGGTTGTTTTATGGGCTCCAATTTTATTTTAGATGGAATTCCTTTGTTTTACAGAACCAACTTTTAGCCCAGTCCATATATTTATAATATATAATACATATATATATATATATATACATATATATATATATATATATATTTATATATACTCCATATAAATATATACATTATAAATAATAATATACATAATATATATTATATAATATTATATCTATATATATATAAAAGTATAAAAGGTTATTATACAGATAAAAGGCCCATTTAAAACGCCTCTTGTTTGAAGCTAAGGATCTATTTCGGTGGACTAGCTTCTACCCTTGTCAAGTATTTACTACTTGATAAGGGTGGAAGTTAGTCCACCGAAATATAGTCCTTAGCTTCAAACCAGAGTGTTTTAATGGGCCTTTTATACTTGAGACGTATCCTGTTTCAACAGAAGAATTTATCTACACACACACACACACACATATTTATACACACATACACAAACAATAGCAGATACACCAAAGAAATAGAAGGTGATAGAGCTCTCCCGTTAGCGAAGAACAGTGGAGTCTGGATTTATATTAGGAGAGAGCGGGATGATTTATATATATGGCCAGGAGGACCAACGCCAACGTCGCGTCGTCGTCTTCCTCAGACTCATCGCAGGAGTTCACCCTTCAAGTTTTCGTGGAATACTATGACGGGTCTGGTGCAAGAAACCGTGGCCTTTTTTTCTGTATTTGTTTCTTATTTCTTTGAAGATGTTCCTTTCGAGTGGCCAAGGAAACGTGGGTAGATTCTATAAAGTTGCATGCACGGTTCGGCGCTGGGAGAGTATAGGAAGAACGAAAGTGAGAAATATTTGGGAAGATGAAGTGAATTCATTGACATTGAGGCACACACACACATATATATATATATATATATATATATATATATATATATATATATATATATATATATATATATAGCTATATATATATATTATACGTATATATATATATATATATATATATATATATATATATATATATATATATATACACACGCACATACGCATTTAAAATTTAGTTTTTATAAGTCTAAAGACATGTGTCCACATATATAGCAGTGGTTACTTTATGTATTTGAAGGTGTAAGCTCACATAGGCTGTTATGTGCTTGACGGAACATATATGGTTATCTCTTTTTAAGATATACCATTAAGTCTACAATATAAAAGCTTCATATGTGAGAGGTAAGGGGGTTCGTTCCTATTCACTTGGCGAAGCTGTATAAGCTTGGCAGTATCGTGCCATCTTTTCAGACTGCTATAGTCTCTTCAAGGTTACACGTGTTTGAGTGAGCCCCTCTTCAAATAGCTAGTGCTTACCACGTACTTTGAAACTCTTGCTGTCGAAGAGAGAAAGGAGAAAAAAGATCCCTTTTTATATGGAAGCTCTTTGCTCTTTTTCCAAAACTGAAATGCGAAAAAAAAATACTTTAACCAAAATTTCTTTACTTATGTAGATTGAAGCAGCACTGGTGGATTTTTGGAGATAGTTAATATTTGGCGGTGGGAGTCGCGTATCTGTGTTTTGGCGGGGGATCGATAGATGGCGCGATGGCAGAGCATTGCTTTGAACCGTTATTGTGTATTTGATAGCAGCTTTTGGAAATGTTTTTAATGTATGCTGGAATATAGAATATGCCGATTGCTTTGTGTCGAAGATGAAAGTATCATGTGTTTTAGCGTTACAAGGAGCGTGTCAAAGACTTGTTAGTTTGTAGAAGCAGGTTTTACTATTCATTCATAGTGTCCTAATGATTTTGTCTAGCTTTCTTTTAACCTCTTCCACACTGTTCCTGTTCATAACTTCTGCTGGCAGTTTATTCCATGTCACATATCTTGTATGTAAAGAAGTTCCCATAGTAGAATGTGTTGTACCTCTTCAGTTCTAGTTTCCATCCATTATTTCTTGTCTGGTTTCCGTTTAACAGACAATATGTTGCGGTTGGGAAGGGGATTTTCACACTATTCATAATTTTGATTGACTTTGGCTCAGCTCATGCACATGCATGGTAGATGGATTGTGTCGTTATCAGGACGCCCGTAGCAAAATTATTTTGTAAATGGATTTTCTTATTTTTAGTAAATGCTAATATCACATATATGCTTAAAATTCAACTTGAGATGGTTAGTCGTAACCTGTGAGAGATTTTCATCCTTGTTAGGCCTAGACGTCCCTATACTGACATCTGCGATCGTGGCACCGAGGCAGGCAAAATGCTTTCCCCGAAGCAACGTCCGCTCTTAAGGCAAATGCATATAGATGGCCCTAAGACAGTGAATGATGGCATGCATTTGTGCTTCCATTCCTGCCTCAGTCTGTGCACAGAAGTAATGAATGGGGAATATCACACGGATTTTCTTATATATATCCCAAAACTCGTCCTATTTGTGTAAAGAATGGAAGGTCAAGGTTAACCAAAAAGCATTGTGTGCTCTACATGATTATAGTTCTCTCTCTCTCTCTCTCTCTCTCTCTCTCTCTCTCTCTCTCTCTGAAATAGGGTGTAGTGTCCACGTGGGGATAATTTGTCACCTTGATGTTTTGCGTATAAGGTGATACATAGTATTGGAAAGACATGAAATCGGAATTGCAATCTCCTACCTAATTGTTGTCCTTTCGGTGATCCCTTTATTTACGAGTGGAATCCCCCCCCGGCCCTAAACCCTCGTGATTCCACTCCTCTCCCACAAGTGTCTGGTTTGGGGAGTCATAACAGACTAAAATATGTGTAAAGTATCGCCTTTATGGGAAGTTAGAGACGGGGCTTAGTGGTAGACTAGACATTTCACCCCCTCTCTCCTCTCTCTCTCTCTCTCTCTCTCTCTCTCTCTCTCTCTCTCTCTCTCCTGCTTTTTTTTTATCTTGCAGCAGAAATCAGGCTAAGGTTTAGAGGTGTCAAGACTGTAAAATACAGAAATGAGATATGGGAATCACTCAGAGGATTTCGGGGAATGGGTCCCAGTGACTGAGGCGTTTCACTAGGATAAATAGGCTACATTCGTAAACAAAAACTATTGACAGGTGTTGTAAAAGTGATATAAAGGTGAGGAAGAGGCATATTGAGCAAAATAGAGATCGAAACGTGTGAAAGGAAAAACTTAAACTTGAGTAAAGTACGCAAGAATATTACAAGATCATAATAAGTTGAATGTATTCACAGAATATGATTTAGAGGTTCATTCTGTGTGAAACCCAAATAATGCCATATTTTAACGCCAATTCTGTTCATTTCCATTGGTAATGATGGATGTGTTCGTAAATTACTTCGGATGTTGAGAGGTTTAAGATGTGTAAAAGAACAGGCACTTACGGTTGAAGGTGAATTTATTCTTGGTATGTGGTTTGGCGACTTAGCTGAGTGTTCCTGGGGATAGGGGGCAAGAATGCCAGTGAAAATGATATATAATAATATCTGGAGACCTCACATTGGGAACTCCCGTCAGATGCAGCAGTATGAGATGAGATGAAGGTGGCAGGTAATTCGGTATCCTACTTTTTTTTTATCATTGCATGTAGTGACAAGGAAATGCAGACTGTGAACAACACCGTGACATCTGTTCTCAGATATCTGTTGACGGTCTCCGGATTATCAGGTTACAGTCGTGCAAATACGTACATGAGCATCTTTACTCCTTTTTTCTGTTAGTTGTAAGTGTTCGTTGTTATTCTCATTCTGGTCTTCATCATTTTGTGGTGAGGAATAGCGAGATTAGGATTCTGAAAACTCTCGGGAGTCGAGTTTCTGTTTAGAGGACAACCCCCCCCCCCCCCCCCCCCCCCCCCCCCCCCCCCCCCCCCCGGCCACTCCCTACTACCGGAGGCATGAGAGAAGAGGTAATGGTTGTTCTGTGTTCTGCTAAAGCCGGAAAATCTGGAGTTGCGAGGTTTCCATGGCGTACAGTTGGGAGAATGTAGCCCACACGTAACTGTCTAGCCACCGTGGCATACACTCCACCCTCTCAGTCTTTCTGTAATGTACTCTTCTCACTCAGCTGTCTAACTTCTTCAACTACGTCTGACTGCAGTTTCCACCCATTTATTATACATTATACCTTGGGTCAAAACTACCAGGAGTGAGTGACACCTACCGTGGACTGACCAAAACCCTTGGGTGGCCACCGCGGTCTCATGAAACTTGTTTATGACGATACGTAATATCATTATAAACGAGGTGATATTATCATTGCAACCATTCAAAAGTTTCGTGTATGGTAGTTCAGTTTTTGGTACTGTTGTCGAGTCATAGAAATTGTCATTATCAGTAGCTCCATTTATGTATCCCAAATCTCTCTCTCTCTCTCTCTCTCAATACGATGAGGTAGCAGGAAGGGAACTGGCATTTCTCATCTATGAAATCAGCAACAGTCCTAACCAAAAAGATACAAAAGTATTCATAGATATATTAGAAGGATATAATCCTTCAAACTGGAACAAATCTAATGAAAACATCTTGAAAATAATTGAAGAAGTTCCAAATAAAATCCAAGTGGTCAAGAGACTCATAAAGAAAATATACATAAACCAACATATTCCGACAAAGAAAATGAATAAGGTGAATCTTGTGAATATCCTAATTGATGCATTAGGAAAAAGAATGCCAAAAGCATGCAAACTGTGTAAGGTTTGGTATAGCATAGTCAATCCACAAAACCTAATCAGAAAATGTGCTGCATGCAACATTCCGACCCATCCACAGTGTGCTGAGGTAATGCAAGATTTGAGAAAAGATACAAGAATTTTTTGTTCAACATGTCTATCATGGATAGACAATGTTATTAAATCAAGATTGAATGTACAAATAGTTGAGGATGAAGAAGAAGAGGAAGAAGAAGAAGAAAAAGAAGAAGAGGAAAACGGAAGAGAAGTAAACAAAAATGAAATGACAGAAAAAAATAAGGAAAACAAAGAACAAGATAAAAGTATGGATGCAGAGATACTCATTGATACTACATATGAGGCAATAAAGCAGCATACCTACGAAGAAATAAATTACGATATGACAACAGAAAAGCAAATCCCGAAGAGGCTCTACCCAGATCTACACAATGACGGGAAAGAGGAAAAAATAGACAAGAAAGACAAAATCTGCAACCTTTTGAAAAGAGGGAATTGCAGATTTGGAGAAAGATGTTACTACAAACATCCTAAGGTATGTCAAAACTATGAAATATATGGTAAATGTGCATACTTAGATGGCTATGGGGATGATTGCAGAGATCTGCATCCAAAAATATGTAAAAACCTAAAAGAAGGAAAAGGATGTAAGTTCGACAAAAAAATGCAAATATATGCACCCTGTAGCCATGAATCATAATCAAATAAATAACCAACCAAGTAATAAAATCCAAAATAAGAAAGAAACAAATAAAGAGAGAAATCAAGAATATCAGGTAAAAGAGAAAAGCAAACCACCAATGAAGATATGCAGAGGTGTCAGCAAAAAATTTCAAAGCATCAGCTCCGAAATTCTACTCAAGAGATAATAACTGTATTTATTATGCAAGAGGATATTGCAGAAACGGAGAAAATTGCAGATTCAGCACAAAATGAATAATTATGATGAAGGAAGATCAAATATTATGGAAAAGTTGGATTTTTTAATGTCAGAATTTCTGGAAATGAAAAAAAGAACAACATCCAGAAACAGGAAAGAGACATGGGAAAATCCTTATTACTACCAATATTAAATGAAGGAGAAAACACGCAAACCATCATAGTGATGAATGCGCAGGGTTTAGTTACGAGTAACTCAAAAAGAAAAATAGAGTACTTAGAAGAACTAACCCTAAATGAAAAGAAAATAGATATAATGAATATAAGTGAAACCTGGTATTCCCAAGAGACTGGGAATGATGATCAAATAAAAAGGGTTCCAAACTTATAGATCAGATAGAAAAAATAGGAATCAAGGGGGAACCGCAATATATGGGAAAGACAAAAAACAAGGAAAAATATATGAGAAATATAGTAACTCAGAATGTGAACTAATAGCGGTAGAATTTGAATCTGAAAAATTGATGAACATATAAATATATAGACCTAATACTAAGAGTTTGACTTAATAATTGAAAAATTGGATGATATATGTAGAAATACAAGGACTGGACTATTCCTCCTATCTGGTGACTTCAACTTTCCTTTCGTAGAAATGGAAAGAACGAATAGGAGACTGTGGTTGTACTTATACATATAAAAAAGAGAGTAATAGTAGTGCAGAAGATAAGAGGCAATTTGAAAAGCTATTATAGATATGCTACTAGAATACAACATTCAACAAATAAATCACCTGCCAACAAGAAAGGAAAATACTTTAGACCTAGTATTTGTGAACGAGATGAATTATGTTAAAAGAAATAATAGTTTATAATGCGAGTATTTCAGATCATAATGTCATAGAATTAACAGTTCATTCCAAAGCAAGTGAAATAGAGATAAGCAAGAAATGAAAAAGTGGGAAGGATATGAAAATACAACTTCTACAGTAAAAATATAAAATGGTCAGAAATTAATGAAGAATTAAACAAAGATTGGGATAACATTTTCAGTAAGTGATGACATAAGGGTAAATACGGAGATATTATATAAAATATTGGAGAAAATAGTGGATAAATATATACCGAAGAAGAAAAGTAAACATCATTCATGCATACCAAGAGACAGAAGGATCTTGTTCCAGAAAATCAGAAAGTGGAAAAAAGGTCTTGCAAAAGAAAAAAATGCGTGGAAAGTTATAGAACTAAAAAAGTAAGATAGAAAATGCAGAACAAAAGATTATACAATCAAAAGAAAATGAAAAACGGGACTTGGAAGAAAAAACCCTATTAAATATCAAGCAAAACCCCAAACTATTATACTCATATGCGAAGAAGATGAATAAAAGAAGAATAGAAATAGGCCCTCTGAGAATTGAAGGGAGATTAACGAATGAAAAAAAAGGAAATTTGCAACATACTGGCAGAACGATATAAGAGAGAATTCACCCCTAGAATAGAATAATGAAGATAATGATATAGAAGTAAGGGACGAAAATAGTGAATATTTAGCTGACATAGAAATTAATGAAGCTGATATTGTGCAGGCAATTAATGAAATTAAAAATGGAGCTGCTGCAGGGCCGGATGGAGTCCCTGCTATTTTGTTAAAGAAAGTAGTTCATTCTATCGCAAAGCCACTTGCAATATTATTAAGACAAAGTGTAGATACAGGCAAGATTTTATGATGAGCACAAATTAGCCATATATCACCCCTACTTTCAAAAGTGGATCAAGACTAGAGGCAAGTAATTATAGGCCTGTGAGTCTAACATCACATATTATGAAAGTGTATGAAAGGGTAATGAAGAAAAATATTATGAAACATTTAATAAAAAATAATTTGTTTAATATAGGACAACACGTTCGTACCCGGAAAAAGTACACAAACCCAACTGTTAGTCCACGTGAGAACATATTCAAAAATATGAAAAGCGGAAATGAAACAGATGTGGTTTATCTAGACTTTGCAAAAGCTTTTGACAAAGTAGACCATAATATATTAGCAAAGAAAATTAGAAAACACAATAATCGTAGATAAAGTAGGAAGATGGTTAAAAGAATTTTTACACAACAGAAAACAGATAGTTATTGCAAACGATGAGAAATCGGATGAAACCAAGGTAATATCCGGTGTGCCACAAGGTACGGTGCTAGCTGCAATATTGTTTGTTATTATATTGAAGACATAGACAGTAATGTTAAGGATTCGGTAGTGAGTAGTTTCGCTGATGACACAAGAATAAGTAGAGAAATTACTTGTGATGAAGATAGGAACGCTCTACAAAGAGACCTTAACAAAGTATATGATTGGGCAGAGGTAAATAAGATGGTATTTAACTCTGATAAATTTGAATCAATAAATTATGGAGACAGAGAAGGAAAGCTATATGCATATAGGGGACCTAATAATGAGACCAATCACAAATAAGGAAGCAGTTAAAGACCTTGGTGTGATGATGAATAGGAACATGTTATGCAATGATCAAATAGCCATTCTGTTGGCAAAATGTAAAGCAAAAATGGGAATGTTGTTACGGCACTTCAAAACAAGAAAAGCTGAACACATGATTATGCTTTATAAAACATATGTTCGTAGTCCACTTGAATATTGCAATATGATATGGTACCCACACTATCAAAAGGATATTGCACAAATAGAGAGTGTACAAAGGTCCTTTACAGCTAGAATAGAAGAAGTTAAGGACCTAGACTACTGGGAAAGACTACAATCCTTAAAATTATATAGTCTAGAAAGGAGAAGAGAACGCTACATGATAATTCAGGCATGGAAACAGATAGAAGGAATAACAGAAAATATCATGGAACTAAAAATATCAGAAAGAGCAAGCAGAGGTAGATTAATAGTGCCCAAAACTATACCAGGAAAAATAAGGAAAGCACACAGAACATTAATCCACTACGCACCAGCATCGATAATGCAGCGTCTATTCAATGCGTTGCCAGCTCATCTGAGGAATATATCAGGAGTGAGCGTAGATGTGTTTAAGAATAAGCTCGACAAATATCTAAACTGCATCCCAGACCATCCAAGATTGGAAGATGCAAAATATACCGGAAGATGTACTAGCAACTCTCTGGTAGACATTAGAGGCGCCTCACACTGAGGGACCTGGGGCAACCCGAACGAACTGTAAGGTCTGTAAGGTAAGGTAAGGTCTCTCTCTCTCTCTCTCTCTCTCTCTCTCTCTCTCTCTCTCTCTCTCTCTCTCCCCAATTTCTATGATTTGTTCCCTTTTCTCGGAATGCCCGAGTGAGAATCGTCCATATATCACGTGACAGAACTGAGTAGCCTGTTTTCCTCCCAACGTCCATAAAAGATAATGATGACATCCTTAGAGTCGGAAATTCTATTGGTCGATACGCGGCAATGAACCTTACGTGCTCCTTATAAAAATAACTCCTAAGGCCAGGGTCCATAGACCACTTACGAAGCTGATGAGGTGTTGTCAGTTGACAACGGTGGTAGGTGATGGAAACGAGCCTACTACTACTGCTGCTTCTGCGGCTGATGTTGTTGGCTCTAACTTTATTAGCTCGGATATCCACCCTCTTTTTTTATGATTATTTTTTCTATAAGCTAGGAATGTATAGGTAGAATTATTGATGGTTTCTTTTCCACAAAGATTGTTATGAAAGGGGCCATACAAAAAATATGTCATCGATAAATTTTTGTAAATGGGCTGTACTAAATTCACATTCTTGTCGGTAAGACAGCGTGTACAATATCTGACTTATATCTTTTTAATATGCGGTTGCATTTTGAATTTCAATCTAGAGCTTAAAGAATTTATTAGTTTCCTTTATATTGACACAGTTGTTGGCTGTGACATCAGTTTTATTTTTATGGTAACCCTGCCCTCTTTTAGGATAAGCAGTTATCCCGAATTACCAAAAATTGCTTTTTGGTGACGATATATATATGTGTGTGTATATATATATATATATATATATATATATATATATATATATATGTGTGTGTGTGTGTGTGTGTGTGTGTGTGTGTGTGTGTGTGTGTATGTATGTATGAATAATTATCACATCACCGTGATTCATATAGATCATTCGAGCTACAAATGTCCTTTAATATCTAATTCGCTCTACCTCGGAATTGATATATTTTCATATATGTACCGAAGGGGACTTTTTAGTTGATAATAATTTCGTCCCCTCATGGGATCGAACCACCGTCCAGTGGACGGGAACGAAATCAGGACGGCCTAGTGACGTTATCAAGTCGGCCAACATATATGTATGTATGTATGAATATATATATGGTTACACAAATGTATGCAGATATACTTCCTACATATTACAAATAGGAGTCTGTACCGATATGCTTATAAATATTGATCAAGTATGTTTATATGTCAGTGAGAGGTATCTAACGAGCACACTATATCCTGAAATTATTATTTCTTATTCAAAATGACAGACAGAAATTCTGTGATGACTAAAAAAATCTGTAGTGAAAGTTCAAATCTTATATATAGAAATATGTATAGTATATATATATATATATATATATATATATATATATATATATATATATATATATATATATATATATATATATATATATATATAATATATATATATGAAGATAAAAGGCCCATAAAATACTATTTTAAAGTTGCAACCATATATTTCGAGCTCTTCCTTCTGTGCTCCTGATCACTGGTAAAGTATGGACATAGGATATCTTACAAGAGTATATATATACAAAACATATGTAGGTGTGGTAGTAATTCTCTGTTGGTGACTCAGGAATGGTGGAAATTAAACTATTCGCTGGTGATTTTTGGCCTCATTAACTCCCGTCTGGCGACTCGTCCGGTGGTCAGATGTTCTTGGACACCTGCTTCAGGAGCGGTCTAAGGATTAGTCGTCGATATCAACCTCTGTGCAACTAACAACTTGTTCTCTTTCAATGGTAATTTTTACTAACAAAAATTTGGCTGTAGCATGGACAGTCCCCTATCCTCCCTTCTAGTAAACCTACACATGGAACATTTCGAAACAGAAATTTGTCTTCTATCAAACCCCTCAATATGGTCTGGCTTAGATACGTAGAAGATATTTTTACTTACTGGGATGATAGCTGGGGAGATTTCAATGAATTTTTGAATAAACTAAATTCGCTAGTTCCGACTATAACATTTAAAACAGAATGGGAAAAGGACGAGAAATTGCCGTTCTTAGACGTACTAATCATAAAAGAACGGAATAGATATGCGTTCACAGTATACAGGAAACCCACTTTCGCTGTTTCATATATATTCATTTCCTAAGTTACCACGATGTCTCCGTAAAGATCATGGTCGGGTGCAACCTAGGGGGCTTAGAATATGTTCAAATGGGTACGTAGATAAAGAATTCAACACGATCCGCCAACACCTAATGCAACTGCTTCATCCACCATACATTATCGGGAAGGCTATAAATAAAGCGAATGCAATATGCTATAAAAGTCCGACTCACAATAGACAAATAGACTTCAACAATAAAATAAAAATTCCGTACTATGAAAACATTCAAAAAGCCACAGAACACCTCAGGTCTAATAATCCTTTCATTTTCCACTATCCCAAATACATTGGGATTTCTCTCATTAACGTATACCTAAATAAAAGAGGGGAAGCCAGAATTTACAAGATACCTTGTAACAATTGCAGTGGATCCATCTCGCAAAGATTAGCAGAACACAAAAGATAGTGCGATATGCATCAGAGAACTCAGGGATTTTCCTAAATATTAGGGACAAAGGGCATACTATCAACTGGCGTGGGGCGGAAGTGGTTTTCAAAAGTAGCTGTCCGTACAAAAGGAAAATGCTGGAATCTGCTATCATCAATCAAACCAACAATATGAACCTGTCAGGAGGACACTGGAAATCGGATGACATCGACGAGCTAATCCTTAGACCGATCCTGAAGCAGGTGTCCAAGAACATCCGACCAAAGGACGAATCGCCAGACTGGAGTTAATGAGGCCAGAAATCACCAAGGAATAGTTTAATTTCCACCCTTCCTGGGTCACCAACAGAGACTTACCGTCACAACTACATATGTTGTGTATATATAGTCTTGTAAGACATCCTATGTCCATACTTTACCAGTGATCAGGAGCACAGAAGAAAGTGTTCGAAATATATGGTTGCAACGTTAAAATAGTTTTATGGGCCTTTTATCTTCATATTTTACTGTTGTATTACAGTCAAAGACATTCATATATATATATATATATATATATATATATATATATATATATATAAATATATATATATATATATATATATATATATATGTATATGTATGTGTAGTATATCTATATATAATATATATTCATATTATATAATATATATATCTTCACCAAAAGGCAATTATTGGTAATTCAGGATAACTGCTTACCCTAAAAGAGGGCAGGGTTCAGATAAAAATAAAATTGATGTCACAGCCACCAACTGCGTCATTATAAAGGAAGCTATTGAAATCTTTAAGCTCTAGTAAATCAAAATGAATGACAGAAATTCTTTGAGGGCTAAACAAATCTCTAGTGAACGTTCAAATCTTATGAAGTAAGAGAAAAGGACAAACAATTTATTGGTTTCTCGTCGAATGCTTGATGCAGATTCTATAGACTTTACAACTATATGTAGTTTACTCAAGTTCAGTATATTTACCTTGACTCAATTTTAAAATAAAACTGGTTTTCATGGCAGCTTGGGCATTGTTGTCACTTTTCAAGTTGTTTTCACTAAAGTCTGGAGAATTTGATTGATATGTTTATTCATGTCCTTCCTTAACCGTCTAACGAGATCAAACAAAATAATTACAGTGACCGTCATTTCTTTCCCCCAGCAGCCCCTGCTGCGCCCAGAAACTGCACAAGGCAGGACTCCGGTCGTGAGGTGGTGACGGTGAACTGCCAGCCGAGTGAATCCTCCACGTCGATGCCCCACACATACCGATTGCAGGTGTACCAGGTGTACGATGGACAGAAGAGGAAGCTTATTCACAATGTTTCAAGTAGTCGTCCCAGGTAAGTCTTTTAATGTTCATGTTTGTGACGTGTAGTTGATTTTGAGTGTGAAACATTTTCATGTTCTCCATGTGAGTTATGTAAATTTGGTGCCCCTGATTCAACAAACTGGAGTAAGCCAATGATGTAGGACACAAATGCACACAAGAGCATAGTAGAAAGTTGTGGTCCTGCTGGCGGGGGGGGGTTATGCCTCGTAAATTGCCGATAGGCTTTTTCTGTGAGGCTAACGAGGCTAACGGCCACTTCTTACTCCTGTAGGTTGCTGGAAAATGTAAACATTCTTTCTCATTCTGTTATGTGTGGAACTCACCGAATGGTCAGAGAAATTAGGTTTCCACCCCCATACGTCCTCATGTTGCTGAAGGCCAGAGGGGACACAGGATATTAAGTTTGTGACTTTTGAATGTACACGGAAGTGGTATAGAATATGTAAAAAGATATAATACAGTAATAGTTTACCTGAAAACTAGATGTAATGACACTGAAACTAGAGCGAAAAGGCAGGAAATTCTGGACTGTGTAAGACAAAGAAAAATATCTTCTCGAATGGTTTAGAGATACAGGACGAAGATTGGATTTGTGACTGTGTCCAAAATTTGAGTGTGATAAGGAAAACAATGTTGGTCAAGTAAATGTGTATAGTCAAGGAGTGTAATAAAGGAAAATTAAATAAAGCCACTAACTGAGTCTATCTGCTGGATTTGAAACGTCGACTGTGCTGGATTATTTAAATCCGCGTGTAAATGATAGAGAAAGAGAGGTTGTAGCTGGTAGGGCTGAGTCTCGAGATTTATGAAAATGGGGAGAGTTTTGTGGGAGTTTATGGTTGGTCTTCCTAGACTTTACGTACCTGCAACCCACTTAGACTAGATAATTATGAGGTTAAGTCTAACTTTGTTCCGTAAGGTTCTGTACTACATTGTATTCTCTCAGTTTTCTCCAGTTGTGTACAAATTTTGGGATGCTCTTCCCAATCCTGTATTGAGGCGTTTGAACTTTGGGATTTCGTACTTGGCACAAGAACTTCTTGCAACAACTAACATGATTCCAACTTCACATTTTATTTTTGATTATTCATCTTATCTATTGTTATTTTTACCTTACTTGATTTCCTTTGTTCTACCTGTCTCGTGGTTTGATCCGTAACTCTCATTTTCCTTTCATCCACTCAGTTCCTCGCTGAACGAGTGGTTTTCGCGCTCCGCTGCCAATCCGGTGGTCCGAAGTTCGAATCCCGGCTCGGCCAACGAGGAATCAGAGGTATTTATTTCTGGTGATAGAAATTCATTTCTCGGTATAGTGTGGTTCGGATCCCACAATAAGCTGTAGGTCCCGTTGCTAGGTGACCTATTGGTTCCTAGCCAGGTAAAAATATCAAATCCTTCGGGCCAGCCCTAGGAGAGCTGTTAATCAGCTCAGTGGTCTGGTAAAACTAAGATATACTTAACTTTCCTTCCTCTACTCGACGTTTTCCGTACGGAAGCCCTTGGTATTGTATCATTCTGCCTTTCCAACTGTAGATGTAACTTGGCTTGTAATAATAAAATGATAATACATTCATGTGCGTACTTGTGAAGCAAAAATGGAGAAGAAAGTCTGCTTTTATATTACAGAGCAGGCAGAACAATAATTTGGTGAATGTAATAGTGAAAGGAAGAGTAGCACCATGTTCATTTGATCCTTGTCTGGGTGAAGCCAGTATTGTTGTTATAATTAAGAAAAGTGAATCAGGTAAGAGGTGAGAGTAGCTTATAAAGGAAAGATGTTTATAAAATGGCTCAAGGTGAACGTTACTGGTGTGGAAGTAGCTAAGTAGTAAATGAAATTCTTACTTGTGGTCACAGAGGTAATAAGAAGATATTCTGAGTGTGAGCAAGTAAGAAAAAATAAGACTCGGTTTGTGTGATGATGAAATGAGAGGCTTACTCAAGGTAAAATGAGACTTGTCTTAAGGGCAGTTGGAGAAAACAGGAAATTTACTTTTAGAAGTACAGAACATATATTTTGAAGTACACTAGAGTGGTATGTTAACAGATCTGGGTAAATCGGAAAAATACTCTTAAGGAAGAAAAATGGCATAGTATTGTTGAAAACCATTTCGAATAGAAAGAAAAATGAGCGAATGGATCTGAAGTATAATGAATAGGAATGAGGAGATACATTCTGAAAAGAGTGTAGTCTGATGCCTCGAGTAGGTATTTTGAAGATTCGTCGAATCTGGAGAAAAGAAGATAGGCAAATCTGAATGGTACATTAGGTGAATGATTTGGTATAGATTTGAAGGTGCTTATGGAAGCGGCTCTTTAGGATATAAGGATGTCAGTTAAAAAAACTAAAAAGGTGAAAGGCATTAGGAGTTGAAGATATTACAGTCTGAGAAGCCTAGTAAGGTGGTGAAAGTGTTATTAAGAGACTGCCCGAGTGCATTGGGTATATCTAGATAGGATTAAGGTTCCAGCAACAAATTTGCACGAGATGATCAATTCGTCCTTCGTTAAGGACAAGTGACAGACAATATTATTATATGATATAGTTTGGACAATGTTTAGCAGGATTTTGACAGCGAAAGTAAAAATGATCGTCTAAGTATAGAGGCAGACCATTTTGAGTTGAGAACAACCTTGTAATAGAAGTAATATATTTAATGTGGAAGTTGTTGAAGATATGTTGTATGATGCTGCGAGTGATTGAAAGTTTTTATCACAGAATTTTAAGGTATGTGTATAGGAAAATAACTATTTAAAAGTCGGTTGGAATAGGAAACAGGCTGTGTTACTCATCTATTTTCGCTTTCTATATATGTAGGTGAGGGGATGTGAGAATTCCGATTAAGGGCAGAAAACGTAGGTGCATATGTCTCTGAAGGAAGAGGGTGGAGAATGAAGTGTGAAGTGGCTGATGTTTGTTGAGGTTACAGTATATATGCTTCAATAATACAGAAATACAGAAGAGAATAACGAAGTAATTTGAAAGTGCTTTTGAGAGGAGAAAGATGAAGTTGGTTATGAGCAAGAATAAGGTTTAGGGTGGGAGTCATAATTGTAAGAGTAGTTGGAAAAAGAATGTAGGTAGTTCATTCCTAGGAGTATTTTGGGGTAAATGCAGTGGATAAGGGTAGGATGGGAAGCAGTCAGTCACGGAATTGGGGAAACGAGGTTCCATTCTCTTTGCAAACATTTTTCAAAAGGTTTAGAAATGAAGATTGTGTGTTAAAGATTGGTTGGAATGCTTGTAGGGATTGTTGAGTCAGTTCGCCTTTTTAGAATGGAAGTGTGTATTGAAGGAAAAGAGATGGAAGGCGTTAAAATTAAAGGTTTTAATCATCTGGAAAAGAAACTATTGTGCCGACTTTGTCTGTCCGTCAGCACTTTTTCTGTCCGGCCTCAGATCTTAAAAATTACTGAGGCTAGAGGGCTGCAGATTGGTATGTGATCATCCACCCTCCAATCATCAAACATATGAAATTTCAGCCCTCTAGCCGTAGTAGGTTTTATTTTATTTAAGGTTAAAGTTAGCCATAATCGTGCTTCTGGCAACTAATATATAGGATAGGCCACCACAGGGCTTTGGTTAAAATTATGGGCCGCGGCTCATACAGCATTAGACCGAGACCACCGAAAGATAGATCCATTTTCGGTGGCCTTGATTATACACTGTAGCGGCTGTACAGGAAACTCGATTGCGCAGAAGAAACTTGTCTGTTATGTGTGTCGAATTGGAAGGATTGAAAGGTTAAGAACTGTAGAGATATGAAGTGAAGAAAAGAGAGATGAGAATGAATTACTGTTTTTCCAGGAGCCATTACTAAGTAAAACGACAAATTAGAGGTGAAAAAATATCTAGCATCGCATAAATACATTTGCGTAACGAGGCACAAAATGGAGAAGAGGCACAAAAGAAAATCCTCTCAAGAAGCAATAGAATAACTCTTTAAGAGAATAATGTGGCCAATGGAAGGCGAACATTTTGCCTTCCTTCATTCCCAGAAGGTGTTATGCAGCTGTGTATTACGCCCAGGTGTGCAATTTCGCCGTTTTGGCGGAAGAAACAAACCAAGAAATGCCCCGGAGGTCTGGACTATAATCTTATTTTTGGGATCTACAGCGCTCGCTTTTCGTTTATTAGCAGTTGATCGACTATTATGCTTTTTTTTTCCTTTCTTTGTTATCAACAGCCTTTTATTCATAGCGTTAGGAAAGTGTATTAAGAGGAATTTCTGCTGGGAATGGAATGCCTTCACTGTCAAAAAGGGCATAGGAGAACTGCCTGCGAGTTGGAAGGTTGTTGTCTTTTTGGTGAGCTTTTCTTTGCTTGTTCCAGCTTCTTCTTCAGTAATATTTAACAGTATTAATGAATATTTTAGAGATATCCTTGCATACTATATAAAAAGCATCTTTGCGAATCCTTGCATATATAAACAGCATCTTTGTGAATTTATTTTGCTCTGTGTAATATCCCTCTTAAAAGGAAATAATAGTCTTGTTTATAATAATCGTCGTAGTTCTCTTTTATACAATAAAAACAACGCAAATTTCTCTCTCTCTCTCTCTCTCATCTCTCTCTCTCTCGTCTCTCTCCTCTCTCCTACTCTCCTCATTCTCCCTCATCTCTCTCTCTCTCTCTATATATATATATATATATATATATATATATATATATATATATATATATATATATAGATATATCGAGAGGAAGAGAGAGAGAGAGAGGAGAGATGAGAGATACAGGAGGCAGACAGACAGACAGAGAGACATACTACATACATACATACATACATACGTAATTGAACAACTGTATCCATTGAAAGTACCGATTATCTCCCTGAATTTTTTTTTTTTTTTATACAGACGCTTGCAATGTTATCCTCGAGTCAGTGAGAAAGTATTGTTTGAGTTCGTGAACTAATTAGTGTCTTTTGAAGAATGCGGTAGTTTTAAAGAATTGAAAAGTACTAAAAATGCACAAGATGAAAGCTGGTAGATCTAGTGCTTTGATAACCCTTAATAGAACTTATAACGCAGAAAAAGGATAACAAACCTTTTGTAAGTGAAAATGAGCCATAAGAGGTAAAAAATAAACAGTAGACATTACGGTAAGAATTTCAACAACCAAAACCATCTCAGAAAACTACACTAATCTTTTTTACCACTAGATGTATACCACATTTCTCACCGTTCCAATCCACACTTCACAGATACTACAAATCATGTATTCTAACCACCTCAACCGTGATCTACTTCCACATTTTTATTCCTTAAAGGAGAACTGGCTCAGCAGTACCCACCTTTATGTAGTTTCCGTAGCTACTCCAGTTCTCTTTCAAATCTTTTGCACGCATTCCGTTTCCTTCCTTTCTGAACTTATTCTGGAACCAACTCTTTCTCTCATCCTACCGTCATCCGTCATGTTTACCCACTAATACCGTTACGAAATACCCAGCACCGGCACCATTCTTTCGCCATCTGTTTTTGATATGCATTGCTCCATCTTCCTGGTCGCTCTCTCACTCTCCGAGTACTGCATGACAATATCTATTCTCACTCCAGGGAAGGGGAAGCTGTTTTCAAATTTAGTGGTAATCTTACTTTGACAAAAGAATCTGGTTCTCTGTTTTTTAAACAGAAGAATAGTAGTTTAGTTCGGTAAGATGACAAACATTTTTATTATTTTTATGAGTGAATACATTTATAAGTTTGTGTTAGCAATATTAATGTTTTTTTTATAAGAGTTTTAAAAATTATTTAAACGGATGTATGGAAATGCGTGCTTAGAAGGTAGCAAATATTTTCTTTAAGCGTCTTTAGCCTGTGTGGTTTTGGTCCCAGTTGGATAAACCAGTAATTCAATCAATCTGGCCTCCTCCTGGTTTCCATTTACCTAATGCTTGCTCATCGTTAATTTCAACCTTCTTTCGCAAATATTTTCTCTAGTTTATGCAGTTTCTCTTTACTGTTCCCCGATCAATACTACATTATCTGCAAATATCAGCAGTTCCCCTGTCTAGTCACGACCATTTTCTTATCCCAGAATATTGAACCTAATGTCCTCTAACTGCTTGCATCACGCCATCATCAAAGATATAAAGACCCTTGATGTACAATAATACAGTTTATACCAGTGAAGGAAACCTATTGAAAACATTGTCAATTCGTAATGAAAATCAATGGGAGTTGATTCATCGTAGGTTTTTGTTTAATGGAAACGGAAGCCAAGTGTTATGAAGAGTAGAATCGACATTTTTCCTGGTGTTAATGAATTGGAGGATAATTTTATTTTTTGCTCGCATTTTTCTGAAAGCTTACTTGATTCGCTTTGAGGAATTTGGCGTGGTATTTACATAGGTTTTGTGTTAGGATCCTGTGGTAGGGGTATAAGAATACTACCACTGCACCGTAGGTCCTGCGTGTTGTAAAAGGCGACTAAAAGGACAGCTGCTGCCTTGGAGTCTTACTTTTTAGTAAAAGACTAGGCCCACTGTCAATAACTGTAAAAACTGCTGCCTTGCCGTCGTGATTTTTAGTAAAAGGCTAGGCCTATCGTCAATAACTGTTGAAACTGCTGCCTTGCCGTCGTAACTTTTAGTAAAAGGCTAGACCTATCGCCAATAACTGTTGAAACTGCTGCCTTGCAGTCGTACTTTTTAGTAAAAGGCTAGGCCCACTGCCAATAACTGGTTGATGACAGCAAGGGCATGCGGTCGTAAAAACCCCCTTTGCCAAACAATAAACCATGCCTGATGAGGCCTTTGATAGAAGGAGGTGCATCAGACAACCGGCCCCTTAATGTAGGGAGAACGGTGGGAAAGAAGAAGTACATAGGTTTTGTGCTAGGATCCCGATAAGCAACTATAAGTCTTAGAAGAATGATATGTTTTCTAGTGGCAACAAGTTGTATGGCAGGGGGGAGGGAAGTCTTTGCAAAAATAGTCACTTCGACTTCCTCTTACTTATGTTTGACTCTTCAATGTAGGTCTCGTCAAGGTGTAAGACCGTTCCTTTGTAGATTTCCTTTCCTTTATCTTGAAGTGGTTGATCTATGCTTTTCACTGAAGGCATTTTGGTTTCTTCGTGAAAAAGAAATTATATAAATATGAAATAAATCTCGCCATGTCTTTCTTTTTGTTTTTCCCCTTCGTCTGCCTGTTCCGGTGTTCAGGTCGGCAGTTCGGCAGACCCCTCGGAAAAGTCTTTGCAGTGAGAATATAGTGTTATTGTGTGACAAAGCAAATGTAGAATGGCCCCGCAGTTTGCAACGCAGAGATGACGCGTGCTGTAATGAGGTTCCCTGGTTAAACGTAAAGCGAAATTAATCATGTCTTGTGTCACTGTAATGGAAAATAATTTTTCCGTTGTCGTCGTTAAGTTGAATGAAACGTCTCTTGTTACATTAAGGTAAATGGAGCAGTTCACGAGGAGGTCTTTGAGAAATTATGTTGGAACTGTGATAGCAACACAACCAGCTGCATTAGTGCATGATTGCAATTAGGGTACTTTATATATTGTATACTGTACAGCACATAAGTAAAATGCGCTCTGTGTAAAAGTCGAAGTATATAACGCATGGGGTACAGCTACTTGTTTCAAAATAATTTTTTTTATTTGTTCATGAGGATAAAAAGTAACTTTGCATCTTGTAAGCGTTGATCCTGCCATAACCATTTTGGTCATTAATGTACAAATCGAGAAACCTATCTCTCCTGTTACTCCTCCCGCCATTTTTACTTGAGAAAGATTGGTTGTGAAATGATATACTAGATATATAGATATCTCTCTCTCTCTGTAATGATATGCATCGCTAATCTGTATGTGTTTTAATTTGAATGAAGGAAAACTATCGAAAAATTGGACATGAGTAATAATTGTTACAATTCTTAAGAGGAGAGACGAGAGAAGTAACAGAAAACATTACAAGTAAAACATATGTAGGAACATTTGATAGGATGATGTGTTAGATTATATATATATATATATATATATATATATAATATATATGTGTGTGTGTGTGTGTGTGTGTGTGTGTGTGTGTACACATATATATACACACACACACATATATATATATTTTTTTTTTATAGAACTTCAAGAGTAAACGGGAAATGCTGTAAGTGGCGAATATGAACATAGGAAGAACCTATTGCAGAAGTAATAATGGTGTTGACGGCCGTCTGTTGAGACAAGTTGAAAGTTTTTCCGAAGAAATGAAGCTTGTGTTGAAATAAGAAGTCTTAAGAGTGACTAGTTTGGTGCAGAAGTAAGTTTGAGAGATGTTTGTGATGCATCGCCTTGTTTGTTAAGATATTTCGGTTTTGGTACAAGTCAGTAGGTTTACTAATGGTGAGTGGCTTATGTTTGAAGATGGTACCGAGTTTGGTACACTGAATGAAAGTGTCACAAACTGGTGCCTTTTCAAATATTAACATTATGAGAGTAAGTGGAGTTCAGTTTGAAGGAGCGTTGAATGTTAGTAGAGATGATGTGATGTTAATGGTTGATTCATATGGGCATTCGGGAGAAAATGTCACGATGTTAGGATTAAAGAAAGTCGAGTGTATCTCAGTTTAACCAGACCAGTGAGCTGATTAACAGCTCTCCTAGGGCTGGCCCGAAGGATCAGATATCTTCACGCGGCTAGGAACCGATTGGTAACCTAGCAACAGGACCTAAAGCTTACTGTGGGATCCGAACCATATTATGTCGAAAAATTAATTTCTGATCACCAGAAATACATTCCACTGATTCCACGTTGGCAGAGCGGGGAATCGAACTCGCAACTACTGAAGAGGACAAATGTAGGAAAAGCATTTCAAAGAGCGGGAGAATGTCAGTGAAAGCGAAATTTGTGATTTACAACGGAACTGTTTAGCTAGCTTCCCTTAAAATGTGTTACAGAGGGGGCCAATCCGTGATTCACCTTTCTTATGATTAATGTGGCAGTCTGGTTGACTTGAATTATCCCAACCACCAAAATTAGGGAAAACGGCTTGTTGTATGTATGTGTGTGTGTATGTATGTATGTGTGTATATATATATTATATATATATATATATATATATATATATATATATATAGTTTTTTCTTTTTGAATCATGACCTTTTGAGTCATGAAAGAACATTTCCCTTCACTGCTAAATCATAATTGAAATTGTACTGCAGTACATTTACTTCATTAGTAGGTGTACACTTCATATGAGAATTTCTCGATAAATCTCGCACAGCCGAATCGTTTCCACTGTACAACTTTGTGACTTTTATTCCCAAAGCACTGTACTCTTGAGAGAGAGAGAGGGACATTTTGTTCAGAATTAATGCGTCCAGCGACCTATGCTCATCAAATCGTCCTAAACCTGCGTTTGTTTGTTGCATCAACCTCGCCTTTCTTCCTCTCTGCAGATAATGCTTCAGGCCCTGTTTTGTTTGGGTATTCTTCTGCAATGGGCAGCCGAACTCTCCTGTATTTTATGCAGATTTTACGCCGAGAACGTTTTCTATTTTTGGTTCCTATTAATTTGGTTAATGACTGCTGTCTTTGCTTTGTTGTCTCTTATAAGCAAACTCTCTCCCCCCCACCCCCCGCCGCCGCCTTGGAGTGTAAATCTTTATTGATATTGTTTTATAAATTCTTTCATGCAACGTTGGCGATTTGCTGAAAGTAGGGAAATTAGACTTGATCGTAAATAGGAAACTGGATTCACAAACGGAATAGTCATTGTCCGATACAGGACAAAGTTGTTATGTTTCGGTATATCTTTAAATAGGAGATAGGACCCTTCGTGCTTCAGTTTACCTCTGTTTTTTCTTACAACTTACACATTACTTTGGCAGTTAGACGTTGAAACCAAAAAAAAAAAAATATCATCCTATAAAGATTGTGCCATCAGTCGAAAGTATTTTGCTAAGGAACTGGCAAAAAAAAAGTATAAGGTATAGCATTCCCTGTACGTTTCCTTCTTAACGCAATCGCCTTTTAACCCTGAAAGAGAGGTGAATAATTGGCTTGTAGAAGGACATTATCGGCCGTAGGGGGTAGTAGCCTTCACCATCAGCCTCATACCTATAACTCAAACATTAGTGTCATCTCCAACTTTCCAGTTTTCATCCCCCCCTCCCCGGGAGTTGACCGATGCTAAAGACAGCGGGTGATGTGCCCAGGCTGGGTGGCCTTCATATTAGATGCTTTATGGGTGATGAATCATCGAAATGGTTTGCTTCATCTGTGGAGGCCAAATACGTAAGCTGATCAACCAATCTTCCTGGCGGATGATGCTTCATTCACTCGCAATTTGGATACTTTAGGCTTACTTTGTTTATCTTACACTTTGTTCCGTTATTTTACGGACCGGGAACTTCTTTGTCACCGCCGCTTTCCCTAAGCTAAAGGGTCGGTTGATTTTATCTCTTCTCCAACTATTTTTTGTCGGTCTTCCTAAACACAGCCGGCGGGGTTTAAAGATTTAGCCACCAAGGTTTCTGCAACCGTATACACGATCCGTTGTTAACCACAGTTGTCGGCAGTAGGCCTAGCCTTTGACTAAGAAAGTGTCTGCAGGACAACAGATGTCCTTTTACGACACGCACGAATACGGTGATGGGTCTCTTCTCTTACATCCCCACCAGAGAGTGAGACACCACCCCCCTCCCTTCCCCACCACCATCACAGCACCAGGCCACGGTGTGACTTAACGGACTGGAAACCCTAGACCTAAAAGTAACTTTTCAAAGTCTTATAAGCGGAGACGCAAAAGAAATGAACACAGACTTTCTGGGAAGAAGAAGAAGAAAATGGGAAAACATAAATCCTGAAGGCAGTATTTTATATATATATATATATATATATATATATATATATATACATATATATATAATATATATCTATATATATATATGTATATATATATGTGTGTGTGTGTGTGTGTGTGTGTATATTCTTTAAGTTAAGATTATTTAACCCAAGATAACGTACTGTCATAAGTATCAGTGGAACTGTTGGGTCGTTGAAAATCGACTGGGGCTTGTTTCAGTATATTTTACCCACAATTTATATATATATATATATATATATATATCTATATATATATATAATATATATATAATAATAATATATATATATAAAAGTGAATACCATAGGAAGTCATATGCATTTATTGTGATTTTTAGGTGTGTATGTATATATATATATATATATATATATATATATATATATATATATATATATATATATATAGTGTGTGTGTGTGTTGTGTTGTTCAGAGGTTGATTTCAAAAGGTTTTTAATAATATTGATGATCAAGATCAAGATACTCATTCTTTCGTGTAAAGTTTTTTTTAACGAAAATGATATTGTCAAGTACCAGTGTCTCTGGCGCGTTGGCAGTTTGGGAATGTCGCTAATTAGTTGTTTGCCAGAAAAAGTATTGTAATATCAAGTAACTGAAAAATTAATCACACGTTTTATACAGCTTAACTGCAAGTTATCGTTATTAATCATACATAATATGCTAAGTCCATCTTTTGTCCATTTGGAAAGACTACATTGATTTATTTATGTTAATTCTAAATGTGCTCTGATGTAAAATGACTGAGTGGTCAATTAATAGCAGTTCGTATAAAATTTCAACTTTCCTTCGGACTTCGCCCAGCGAAAGTTAACAGCCCAAACCGAAATGAAATAAAGAATTCTATGCAACAACGTCTGCTGGAACAGAGCGGCTGCTGGAGACGAGAGACTGCGTCGTCGACCTCTGCTTGTAAATTCTCAGGGAAACCTGAGCCGAGGAGGACCCCGACCCGATACAGCTTCCTTCGGACGCTTTTTCAATTTTAGCCTGCGAGGAGATGTCCCAGATTTTGAGAATTATTGTCTCTGGGTCTTTTTGAAGTTTATTTTCCCGAAAGATGAAACAGCGAGTCCACAAAGTCCAACCCCCGCCGGCTTAAGACAGCCAGGGCACCCACGTCATCCCCCCTCCACCCCCTCCACCCCCGCCCCCATTCCCTCAGAGACATCCCAGCCCTATATCACGTTACCTCTTTTGAAATTTCGACTCCGGCCTTTTTTGATGTCAAGAACAAATATATAAAGCATATAAGATATTATTCGTATATCCTCATATAACCCTCATCTGCCCCATCTTTTATCATATTGAGTACCTAGCAACATTTTTTCTTTGTCTAAATGAAAAACATCTGCCAAAAATAACACCGAGAATATGAAAAATAAAAAAAATCTAGTGGTAATTAATGAAACTTCCCCATTATACTAACTAGTGTGTAGATCTCTATAGCCAGGATTTTATTTCCTTCTACCTCCAAACCGGAAGGACCACGAACCATTAAAAACCAATCATAGGGGATTTATAGAAAAGCCTTCACGGGTAACTAAAAGCTTAATAGGCTGACTGTCTGTCCCAACTGAGGCTGAAAATAACGAATCTCTGATGACTCATTTTATCTGCGTGGAATGGGAAGTTTTCGGAAAGACTCCTCGACCGTGATTCACGCTCCATTCAATAGGTAAATTAGAAATGATT
This sequence comes from Macrobrachium nipponense, assembly GCF_015104395.2. Taxonomy (NCBI): domain Eukaryota; kingdom Metazoa; phylum Arthropoda; class Malacostraca; order Decapoda; family Palaemonidae; genus Macrobrachium; species Macrobrachium nipponense. The sequence continues at coordinate 79,940,497 of NC_061110.1, read as the reverse complement.
ACCTGGCAGTACCTGGTATTCCAATTACCGCCAGAACCGTTCATTTGATACAGATAGCTATTATAGCTATTACCGCCCCTTTTGGTAGTAACCCGTGTTTCCTTTTTTTCCGGAAGTATTCTGTAGCTGTAGTTGGTTTTATTGCTGAGGTTGTTTATATCTGGCGTTGTTTTTGTTGATATAGTTTTTTTTTTTCACTGATAGTGGGAGTAGTAGTAGTTTGTGTAGAATTATTGAGTATTTTAAGTAGACGGTAATTCCAAAGTGTTCATTTGATGTTGCACAGACTTACAGAGCTAGACATCTCGCTGAAAAATGAGAGAGAGAGAGAGAGAGAGAGAGAGAGTTAGCTAATTAGATATTTGTCAGCCTCTGTATCGTTCAGTTCTTCTTGCGTGTTTGTAAGCAAAACAGACGTAAAGGGATAGGCACGAATACAGAAATTCACAAATGTAAGTTAGTGTTTATCTGTTTGTTATATTTCTGTATGTACCCTTTGCCTGTATACAGATTTATAGGCGACCTGAGAACACAGAGAACGTTTCTGAAAAACATGAGTGTAAAATAAAGAAAAATAGAAATAACGTCCCGTTGAAGTAATGGAAAAGGTAAAGGAATTCGGTTTAAGAATTAGAGAGACAACTGAAGTTATTTTTGTATCCGGCGTACCAGAGCCCGGAAAGAGCGTAAGGATATTTACTCTATGAAAGAAAGAAAGGTAGTATGTGTCCAAGGATTTGCTCCGGTTGGTAAAAGCAGACTCGTATCGTTCAGCTTGAGACGCAGAAAGAAAGAATTGTTAAAGCACCATCGGAGCAAGGTGGAGATTATACTATTTTGAGGAAGTCTCGAAATATCATCCTTGCAAGCAGGTCAGAATTGTCGTGTGTTTCAAGATTTATTCCCGTTGTGTCTGAAACTGCTCTCTCGTCTTCGGTTGTATTGTCTCAGACTGATAAATGTCACTCAGTTATACTAATTCGGGCAAAAGCTGTTCTTTCAAGTTTAGCGATATGGGGGAAACGCAGTGATTCAAACTGATTTCTCTCTTAAGATTTAATGGCAGACACTAATGGGAAAAGGAGGAGTAGTATGCTATGTGGTATGAGAATGAGATACAGAAGTGTCAGATTTGGAAGGAATTAGAATGGTGTCCATTCAGTTCAGCAGAAGAGCGACGTCTGATGTAAACACTCTTGAGTGGCGAAATAAGTTAACTCATTAACTACGTTTTAAATAGAATCGTCATATGGTAATGAATAGGTGGTTTAAGAGTGCGTTGTTAGGCTGATTGGCGTTCTCCCTGGTTTGTTACAAGAGGTTAAGATCTTAGGAAGCTCTTTATCTAAAAATCTTTATGATTCCTTCCTACACAGAAGAGGTTGAAATGACCGTATTTGGCAATATTAATCCTTAGAGCATACATGTTATCCTAAGGTTTCTGAAGGATTTGATACTACAACTAAATTGATGATAGATCAGTAGATTAGATTTTTGCGTTTTAGAAGGCTACATCAAAGTTTAATTGGTGCGGTGAAATGATTAGAATATTCTTCAGATGGAATTCATTTTGTGACCCCAGCCCCCAGTCCGAGAATAATGTAGGACTAAGGTAAAAACCGAAAACGAAGAGGATATTAAATGTAGAATGGAACTATCAGCGCATCGGTTACAATTGAAAGTTAACAAAGATGGGAATAGAATAGAGAACTGTAGATTTCCAATGAAAATAGTAATATAAACATTGCAATGCCATAAACAAAAATTAAGATACGAATAGTCAGATTTGAGCGTGTAGACCTCTTTCAGTTATTTTTTTATTAGTATTTTTTCAATAGAGTGACTATTTCTCATATGGCCCAGCTGTCCGTTTTTTGGAATATCGCTTCCATATTTGGAGAGCTTCATCTTTTGTGTCCTTTATTGGCAGGATAAAATCAAAGGCAATTTGTCCGATCAGTGACCCACCATCACCTTTTCTCTAGAACCTTCCTGCCAGACCATAGCCCCCCCCCCCCCCCCCCCCCCCCCCCGCCCCCCCATTTTTTTTTTTTTTTTTTTTTTTTTTTTTTTTTTTTTTAACTCGCACCGGCGACTTTTTTCTTTATTTATTTTTATCTTCTCCTTCGACAGCCAAGCTGTGAAAATCTCTCAAATCTTCTGCTTTTCCTGTCCTGTAGTATTCTTTCTTTGAGGATTAGGCCCAGTCTTTTTTTTTTTAACTTTCGTTTTCCACTCAGTTTTTTTATCTTTTCAAGCCTGGGCTGCATAAGAGCGTTAGTTTTGTTCGTGGCATTTCCTTGTCTGATAAAATCCGACCTCATGTCTGGCTAAAGTGTTTATGATCTTCGAATGTTATCTACTCTTGATTCGGACTGACTATACTTCGTACTTCAGAATGCCTATTCAGAATTGTTAAGGAGCTTTCCAGTCCGTTATTGATTAAGGTTTAAAAATAAACTTTAAACGTCCCATCATTTTGAGGTTCAGTTAAATTTGAAAGCGCAACTCGTGAAGTCAAGTCAAAATGTAGTGATAAGAAGTGATTGCACAACAGTATAAGAATATGTTTTCATGTGCTTGACTGCATTCATGCATGAGATCTAGATTATATGCACACATCGAGTCCATAAATAACGAACAAAAACAGAGGATCGGCAATTTCCAACTTTGGTGAAATATTTCTCACGTTTCGCTCATAAATGTTATTGCACTAGTTGCAATTCTGAACCCCCATATCTCTCTCTCTCTCTCTCTCTCTCTCTCTCTCTCTCTCTCTCTCTCTCTCTCTCTCTACAGCCACCCATTTAACGTTTCATAAAATCGCACTGACATTTGTAGAGAGCTATACAGATACCATCCATTTCACGTGAAAAAGCAGCGTCAAAGAAAACATAAAAATAAAGATTCATCCCTATGACACATAGCCATCACAGTACTGTAAAACCGCCTGTGATATTCGGTAATCCTTCTGCGATCTGGGTACAGAGCTGAGAGAGAGAGATATATATATACGTATATACATATATATCCATCCCGTTGACAAAAAAAATGAAAAAACTTGTCTTTGTGACAGGATTTCACTAAAGCCGATGACGGGTGTTGACAATGAAAAGGTTCTCTGTATCAGCTTTGTGTGTGTGTGTGTGTTTGTATGTCAGAGGGAAAGTAAAATAATTGGTATCAGAAGGCGGAAATTGAATGCTCAAGATTAAAGATTTAGTTCCTGGGTCACGATCACTTCGACGCAAGAGGAAGAGATTAAAAGGTTCGTGTTGAGAATGTTAACAATCGGTGGGAAAGAGAGGAAGATCACGCGTGTATATATCAAATAACAACGTTTACATTATAGGAAGGGAGATGAAAAAAAAAACGGTAATGTGTTTCGGGTAATGATACGAGTCAAATGTATTTACGAAGTAGTCGTGTCAAAACATAAAAGGGAGGCAGATTCAGAGAAAATTCCCAGAATCATACGAGATACGAATTACATAATTCGGTGAAATGAGATAATGTCGAATTCCCCATGAAAAAAGAAGAAACTCCGTTTATAAAAGAGGGGAAATATAAAAGAAAAAATAGTTTGTTATATATTCTATTGCAAATACGTTCTGGAAAATGAAGGCAGTTACCTACAAAAAATGACTGCCTTAGTTTTTTTTCTGTGGACCGGAAAGTAGGAATTGCAAAGTAAAGAAAATGTTGAAAATCATACAATTAAAAAGTAAATGCAAAATTTTAAATAGAACAAAAATAATACGAAGTAAAAATTGTATCAAATT
>NC_061110.1:79929215-79934215 GCF_015104395.2 Macrobrachium nipponense | reverse complement strand
TGTAGTGACAAGAAATTATATTTTCTTCAGATAAAGAGTAGGTTGTTTATGATTTTAATACGAATGTTTAACTCCGGAATACACATTTTAATACACAGTATAAGAAAATAAATGAAAAAATAAAATGAATAACAATTTACGAGTTCTGTTGGAGTAGTACACTGGAAATTTAAACAAGGAAACGAGAAATCTCATAGTCAGATCAGAGTAATGTCCTTGCACAGAGTACATGGTACGTGAATGAAATCTGAATTTGATGTGCTTTAATGCATTCATGCAGAAGCGTTGTGCATGTGCTTATAAAATGACTGCACCAAAAATTTACATTCTCAGTACAAGAAAGAAATGTGTCCGAAGAATTGTTCAACATACTGACGCTGTTAATGTATTTTATTAGGATAGTCTAATATTCTACACAACTAAATCAGAGATTGTTTCTCTCTCTCTCTCTCTCTCTCTCTCTCTCTCTCTCTCTCTCTCTCTCTCTCTCTCTCATACTGATATTGTTTCGTGTTGTACAACGTATAGCATACTTACTTCCCCGACTAGTGAGAAGTCTTGTAACCGAATCCCGGACAAGAGCTGACTGAGCACGTTCACGTTTTGTTGGTCAGTCACCTGTATTGAGATAAAGGTTGGGGGTAATAGTGACTGGGAATAATAAACTGCAATTCAATTAAATAGGTGGCGTAGACTATACTCGGCCTCCTGATCAGGATGGAATCTCTCTCTCTCTCTCATGTAACTCCACATTTAAAGGAATTGGAATGGTTGAAAATAAGAGACCAGTATACTCTTGACATGTGCACTATGGTATAAAAGATAAAAGCTTTAAATAATAAAATTTCCAGATTGGTTATACAGTTTCCCATCATTATCTTTATTCAGTAATGTCACTACACGCCAAAAGGGATGATTTGGATGTTGCAAGACATAAACTAGTATTGGCTCACGCAAATCAGAGTCCGAGGTCCAGTGTTGTATAATGAACAGCCACGTGAAATAAAAGAAGCTGGCTCTGTGTCTATTTTCAAGTCAAAACTAAGGAGTTTACTTTTAACATAGTCTTAATTGTTCTTTTAATTATTAGTACTTTGTTCTTAGGTTTTAATCTGGCTTATTTTTATATCTTTTAATAACTGGTACTACATTGTAGTATTTAAATCCAGGTATCCTAATTCAAAATGGGTTCTTAGTCTGTACATATTTGCTAAGACTTATTTATTGAAAATTTTATGACTATCTGATTTTTACTACATATCCTATCTTTTTAGAACTGTCTTCGTTTTTTGTATTGCCTGTACGTTATTTTTATAGACTTATTTATTGATAATTTATGACTATTAGATTTTCTATTTGAAGCTCATTTTACCTATGATTGTCTATTTTTATACATAGTTTCAATAGTTTCCTATGGTATTTATGTTAATTGGCTACATTTTTATAACTGATTTTGATATTCTTAACTTATACCAAGTTTTATGTAAGAGTTAAATTCAAAATGTTTTATACTGATATGGCTACTTATGTAGAATACCCAATGTACAATTGGAAATAAAGGATTATTATTATTATTATTATTATTACTCTCTCTCTCTCTCTCTCTCTCTCTCTCTCTCTCTCTCTCTCTCTCTCTCTCTCTCTCTCTCTCTCTCTCTCTCTCTGACAAACAAAAATAACTTTTTTTTCACTGTCACAGCTCGTCATCGCATTAGGGGAAATCCCGAAACAAAGACAAGTTTTTTCCGAAGTGGAAATCCCTCCCATCTCTGTACCCAAATCGCACGAGGATTATTGAATATCACAGATGGATTTACAGTACTGTGAAGCTTTGTGCCATGGAATTATTTTGCTGTTATTGAACGAGTATTGGTTGATATTAGACCCTTTTCAGTTTTTAGTGTGGTAGTTTTTATAACACGAATTGCAAAAAGGAGCGAGAGAGAAATTGTCGCCATAAAAAATATCTTGTATCGAAAAGAGGCGATAATAAAAATCGTTTATGTGATGTCTAAATTAGGCCCCCCACCCGAAAAAAAAGTCGTTTCAAAAGTACAATGTTAATACTGTTAGAACACTTCAAATGTAAAGTAATAAAAAAAAATGGCGATACAAGAGAACGGCACAAAATCTAGGAATGGAAAAAAGGAAAAAAATAGATATATGTAAATATTTTTGTACACTGGTCGTTTTACATTAGAAGATTCAGATAACAAAGAATTATTTACGGTTCTTTAATTTCTGTGGTGCAGAAAAGAACGTGGAATATTTTGTAAATAACGATTTTTTTTTTTAATTAACAAGGATTAAAAACAGTTGTAAAGGTGAAATTTAACGTGCAATATTTTCGAAAGGGAAACGTGTAAATAAAAAATTAAAGTAATAATGAAAAAGGAAAATTAAAATGGGTGTCAAGGCAAACCCTCAAAAGTGAAATCTCCGAAATTCGTAGCAGTAATGCGTCGGAAAATTTTTCATAGCGAACGCACTCCGGCTGTAACGAAAAACGCCCCCCCACAAAATGTTCATATTGAATTCTCGGAATTTTATCTCTCTCTCTCTCTCTCTCTCTCCCCCTCCGTCTCTCTCTCCTCTCTCTCTCTCTCTCTCTCTCCACGAGGGCGGAACAGATTGCTGGCTTTAAATTCTCTAAAATGATTACCACGGCGGGGAACACCCTTGCGGTGGCTGCATCCTGGAGCCTGATAAAATCAACAGATGACGTCACCAAATCGCATTTTTGTTTAAGGGAACACGTCCGCCTCGGTGTGTGTGTGTGTGTGTGTGTGTGTGTGTGTGTGTATTTTTTTTTTTTTTTTTTTTTTTTTTGCGGTTATCCAGTACAAGAGGGAAGTGTTTTTTACGAGAAAGTTTTTTATTTTCAGGTGTATTAGAGGCAACATGTTTTACAGGTCTTTGTATATATTTATCTTTTGGGATTGTTTTCATGGCATATTGATTACAAAGGGTTTACGTGTTAATGTTAAGTGTTTTTTTTACATTACATTATTTAATTGTGCACAACCACGACTGTTGAAATTATGTATCATCTTCTTCTCCATGAGAACCTTGTCCTGTATTTCAGTGCAGTTACCTTTTTAGTTTCCTTCTGAAATTCATTTCTCAATGTGGTTCGGATTCCACAATAAGCTGTAGGTCACGTTGCTAAGTAACCAATTGGTTCCTAGCCACGTAAAAATATCTAATCCTTCGGGCCAGCCCTAGGAGAGCTGTTAATCAGCTCAGTGGTCTGGTTAAACTAAGATATACTTAATGTAGTTTCCTTCTCACTTGAGTGAAGACTCCCGAATCATTGTATAGTTTCATTTCGAGTTTTTGCATCTATATTTGATATCAAACGTTTTGAATTGTTCAGTAATGTATCACGAAAGTTATATTTAGGTAAAAATCATATCGTCTTTCCATAAAAAACGATGAGGGAATATACAAAATAACCATTATGTTTGGTGTATAGGAGTGTAGAAGGGATTTGATGTTTTCAGTGAGTCCGTAATTTTTTTTTTTTTTTTTTTTTTTTTTTTTTGCCATCTGACGAATCCCATTCGTAATCAGAAACACCCACTTATTGTGGCAACTTTAGAGTGACGGCATCTGTCAGAAGGAGAGGAAAACGAATGAGCTGTTGTGTGATTTTGACACATATGGCTGTGGCAGGAAAAAAGAAGTCTGATGACTTAGCCAAGAATATCACACTGAATCACATTCGTGGAAACATTGTTGTGGCATACAGGGACCTGACATCTTGATTAAGAGGCTTTCGGACATTCAAAGTAGGGTGGTAGGAAATAACGAGATATTGATGTAGATAACACATCTGTTTTCCCATGTAACTATGGTAAATGGGAAACAACTCTGTTAGCAAAGGATAGGGCACTCGCCTTATGTATATCGTCTCTAAATGAGCCTTGATTTCAAGTCCTACTGTATTGGACTACCTTGTCCCCTTAACTGTGATGTATTTGTCGCTTGGATGCTTTGTCTAGGGTACTTGAGACATTTTCTCTCAGAGTGCCAGGATGAGCTAGGAAATTTCCTTCTTTCGTTTGTTCATTAACGAAATTTATCATTATAAACCAACTGTGGACTCAGATATGTTAAGTAAGGTCTTTTTCAATTATTATTTTTCTTTATTGTCAAATTTTTTTTTTTTTTTTATAAAATTTTAGGTTTAAGCCATAGATATATTTATAAGTCTGTGTATTGGATAAATTCTTTGTATTAAAATTTGATGATGATTTTATTTATTATCGGAATTGCGACGCCAGTTGACAGAGTCATCAATCAGTTTATAAGTCTAGGTTTGGGATCTGTTGTATTGGATGCAACGTATCTTTTAAGAGTATATGATACGTTCTATACAATTTCCAGTTATTCACAAAGTATTTTAGAAATGTTTTTTGATAAAATATGTCTGAAGTCCATCTTGAGACAAAGTTTGAATTTTTATATAAAACTGGCGGTTTTAAGGGTTTAATAATGTATTACGGGTTTATTATTACTTAAAAAAACTCACATGGTATACTAACATGTTACACAGGTGTTGTTAACGTAGCCTCCTGATTATAAAATAATGAATTTGTAATTGAAACCTTTTCTGCAAAATGTTTGAATCGCCAAATCAGTGCATTATTTATGAAATTAATTGGGCATAATTTTCGAAGTAATTACTATTCAATAAATGTGCTTCAAATAGTAATTTTGAACGTGAAACCTATATACAATATAAGCACAGTAATAAATGGGAGACTTCATTTTTGTAACATACATAAGAGGGTTTTTAGAAATTATTTTTTGGAGTGAGGTTGCTCTCCCCACTTTCTATCTAATGACCAGACCCAGTTTTGGCTTTACTTTGTCAATCGAATGACCAACAGTATAACGATAGATCAATCTATCTATCTATCTGTCTATCTATCTATCTATCTATCTATCTATCTATCTATCTATCTATCTATCTATATATATATACTATATATATA
>NC_061110.1:79911715-79924215 GCF_015104395.2 Macrobrachium nipponense | reverse complement strand
ATTTTAAGTCCCGTTAAAATCTCTCTCTCTCTCTCTCTCTCTCTCTCTCTCTCTCTCTCTCTCTCTCTCTCTCTCTCTCTCTCTCTCAGCGCCAAACTCAATATGCAGACGGTCTCCGACGCAAAAGCATGTTTTGCGTAAACTTTTAAAGAAGAGAGAGAGAGAGAGAGAGAGAGAGAGAGAGAGAGAGAGAGAGAGAGAGAGAGAGAGAGAGCGCAATCGCCGATGCAGTTCTGCCATGAGAGATAGACCCATTCCCTCTGATACACTAAGACATATTGTGATGCACGGTCATGGCCCGAAGCAACGGCATGAATCGATGTTGCACAAGAAAATTATATTGATGGCTCCTCCGGCGGTATTTTTCCAGGCCGCCCGTTGCTGACTTCCTATGCATCACAAACTGTTAGGTCAAGATCGCTGGCGTCCCCTTCGCTATTAGAGCGATGGGCAGATGTATTTTTTTTTATCGTATGCTTCATTATTATCAATCTTAGCTCTAGTCTAAATGTGAGAAAAAATTTTTAAGTATTATATCTTAATTTTATCCATTTTACTTTTGGGTATTTGATCCCATAGAACTGGTTTAGCACCTGTAAAGGTATGATCGATACTGCCTTAATTATTAATCCCATTTATGCGCCACGATAACAGATTCTCACTATTAGATAACTTTTTTTTTTGCAAGTTGAATTGCGAGGAAATCGTTGTATAGATTGGGAATTACATTTATCTTCGAAAATGGATAAATATTTGTTTGAAGAAACAGCATTGGAATGTGATTGTGGAAAAGAGAAATATAAAGAACTTACATGAATCAAACTTTACTTTAGCACTGGAACCTAATCGTAAGGAAGGGCTTTTGAAATTTTCCTGATGGTTTTAGATTTTTTAGAATTTATTTGCAATAAGACTATTTATGATGTCTTTTTGTAGACAGGATATGGGGCAGAAAGTTACGCAGTAGAAATTTCGTAGCTTAGTTTGATTTAGTGAAGGAATATGAAATTGTCTATTTCGTAATGATTCGATTCGCATAAGGTAAATAAAAATAGATCAAAATAAAGTCTGTCCATAAGGCAGTATGACATAATATTACTTTTGACTAATAGTTGTAAGGATGGCGGAGTTTTATCCAAGTCTTCAACAAATCAGCGGTCTATTTATTGTGTTTTTAGGATGTTAAAAATTCAGGTGAAAGGGCAATGTGTCCAGATGATAAAGAAAAGGAGTGATTTTGTCTGTTGCAGGTGAAAGGTCGAACTATTGAAAGTGGTATAATTATCATGGCTACTCTGGGGACCGGTGAGTGAGAACACGTGATTTTTCAACGATTGAACGGGTGAGATCAATCATGGCAAGAGAAAAGGTTGATAGTGAGTGTGTATGGAGGAGAATTGGGAAAGCATCAGAGTGAAAGAGAGGGAGCGATAGTGTCTGGGTTGGGTTTGGAGGAAATGAAAGTTGGGAGGCAATAAAAGAGATGGCGGCGCTGTGGTCAGATACGGTTCCTGGAATAAATGAAAATTGAGAGTATAGTGGAAATGTGTACAGAAAGGAGAATGGTTGCCTTGCTTGTGAAGTGGGGTGGGACAAGGATCGTTTGTGTGTCCAGTACTATTTAATATCTTTAAGGATGGAGTGACGGTAAATGTAGGTGCAAAATTGTGAAATAAGAAGATGGGATGCGAATGGATCCTGGAATTTCTGATATTTATGGATGATACAGTATTTGGAAATAAATAGGTATTATGAAATAATACCTATTTCCTGAATAGGTGAAACAAATAAGGAATCTATGAAGGAAATGTTGAGCCGACTGTCGTCTATTGAAGTGAAGTGTGAATGCTGGGACGAATGTACGAAAAAATTGGAAGCTGCAGATATTAATTCTTGACGTATTTTATGTGGCAAGAGAAGAATGAAATGGTGAGAAGGGGGCGGGGGAAATTGGGGGATGGGGGGGGCGGGGGGGGGCCGTGTACACAGACCGGCTGTTAAAAGGATATTATAGGGAAATGGATGGATCATAGGGTTTTGGAATGGTCTGGTCATGTAATAAAAATGGAGGTTGGTAAGCTATTAAGTAGGGTAAGTTATAGGAGGAAGGAGGTGGGATGACCTAGTAAGGACTGGTTAGGTGGCATGAGAGGTACTGACTAGGACAGGGGTTCTTAACAGGAGGGTATCCATACCTCTTGGGGTATGAGAACCACAAGGGTGAGTATGGGACTTGATCCCTGCATATTTGTATATATTTGACTTTAATGTGTCAGTGTATACATGGGTACATTTTGAAAATAAATAACCATATAAAACTATAAATGATTTTGATTTTCTTGTATTTTCCATGCTATTCATACCTAAAGTATATATAGAACTAAGTATATTAAGTTACATTGTCAACAAATAGGACTTAAGTGGACTTAAGCAAAGGGGGTATGGAACCATATTGGACAATTCATTGGGAGTCTGGGGTCATCAAAAGGTTAAGAACCCCTGGACTAGGAGAACAGTCAGCATCCAGAACGCGAAAGTCAGTATCTGTAGAATTCGATGTGCTGCTGATGAGCCATCTGTTTAGATATATGAATTGGCTATTGTAGAAGTATAAGAACCAGGAGAATCGATAGTAACATTCAATATCATACTTAATTTAGTACATTTTATGTTTTGTAATAGAGATACAAGAGTGAGATCCATGCTTTATTACAAAACCTACTGCTGCTACTACTTTTGCGGATAAATTGCAACTATCTTATTTTTTAATCACGTTTCGAATGAATGGTGGAATGCTTATTTAGTGATTATTAAGAATATGTATTCAGGGTTAGATTTAGGCAGCCAGTAAGTAATACAGAATTAATTAATTATTTATCTTATAAGTTAAATATAGATTAAGGTGCATGTTTTTACATTTTAATGGTTTCTGAATATAATGTAGCTGAAATGTTCTTTAATTAGAATTATTATCTTTCAAATAACTACCAGATAATCTGTTACTTCCATGATATCTTAAAGGAGTCTGCATTGCACAATAAAGACCATCTTCAATTGACACAAAATTGGCTAATACAGATTTGCATAACTTTTCATTCTTTCATCACTAATGGCAATGTGGAGATTATTCTCTGCACTTAAAGCTTTTTTTTTTTCACTTGAAATCTGGCGGCATAACGTGACCCTTTAAGTATCGTGCATATTCATGCGAACATTTGCTGGCTAAATACTCTCTATCATTGCAATCTGCTGATTCGTCTGTAATCTTTGTTTACCCTGGAAATGTCATGTTTGCTCTGTTAATTCCTGACTAAAGTGTGACTATTTTTCTGACAGTGAATTTCTCTCTCTCTCTCTCTCTCTCTCTCTCTCTCTCTCTCTCTCTCTCTCTCTCTCTCTCTCTCTCCAGTCTGCCCTGGAAACACATATTCGCTTTCCTTTTTATCTCATTAAACTATGACCTTTTTTCTATAGCATCTCTCTCTCTCACTCAATATATGTTCTTTTTATACCTGTAAACTATATCTTTTAGATTTATTTCTCTCTCTCTCTCTCTCTCTCTCTCTCTCTCTCTCTCTCTCTCTCTCTCTCTCTCTCAATGTGTTATTTTTATACTTATAAACTTAACCTTTTACTAAAACAATTTCTCTCTCTCTCTCTCTCTCTCTCTCTCTCTCTCTCTCTCTCTCTCTCAATATGTTCTTTTTAAACCTGTCAACTTTTCCCTTTTCTGAAATAATCTCTCTCTCTCTCTCTCTCTCTCTCTCTCTCTCTCTCTCTCTCTCTCTCTCTCTCTCTCTCAATATGTTCTTTTTAAACCTGTCAACTTTTCCCTTTTCTGAAATAATCTCTCTCTCTCTCTCTCTCTCTCTCTCTCTCTCCTCTCTCTCTCTCTCTCTCTCTCTCTATCAATATGTTCTTTTTTAACCTGTCAACTTTTCCCTTTTCTGAAAAATCTCTCTCTCTCTCTCTCTCTCTCTCTCTCTCTCTCTCTCTCTCTCTCTCTCTCTCTCTCTCTCTCTCTCAATGTATTTTTTAAACCTGTCAACTTCCCCTTTTTCTAAAAACAATCTCTCTCTCTCTCTCTCTCTCTCTCTCTCTCTCTCTCTCTCTCTCTCTCTCTCTCTCTCTGCTAATGAATGTGGTGTTCCTCTCCTTCACAAGTAGGAAGTGAGGATTCCATGCCGTCGCTCTCCACCATCATCATGTTCGTGGGGGGCGTGGCCGCCATCGTCGCCATCGTCGTCATCTTCATCATCACCGTCAGAATTAAAATGAGGAAAGCGAGCCACAAGTGTATTCGTCGTACTGCCACTGCCACTGATTCTGTTATACCGAAGGTAAGAGCCTTCACAAAAGTCATCTTCTAGTTTGTTTTGGTCCCTGTGTGTGTCGGTGGTGGAGGAAATCGATAGCTTCATTAAATGCCATGCAATTCATTTCTTCTCCTTTCTTCTCAAGCTCGTCATTTTTGTCTGTTATGGAGAATGAGTTTGTATTTCTTAATTTTTTAAATTTTATTATTTCTGTCTTCCATTTTGTATAGTATGGTCCTGTTATTTTTTTTCTTTTATACCTTATTCACTTTTCATATTCCCGTTAAGAATAGATAAAGTTTTTTATATACAGTTTTATCAACCTTCATCATGAAAAATATTTGCTTTTGATTTCACTTGATGATTTTTTTTTTTTTTTGTATTTATCAGTTATTTTTTGTAATGGTCTTTCCCAGTGAGCCATGTACCACTGCAAATGAATCGCAATATTTGACACCACCTTTACCTTCAACTTGAAATTGCAAACAATATCTTTTTGCTGGAAATTACTTTTTCTTTCAAGTTTGGATTTGGAAATGATAGGACCACTTACTCGACCTGACTATTATGCTATTATATATATATATATATATATATATATATATATATAATATATATATATATATATATATATATATATGTTGTATGTGTATATGTGTGTGTGTGTGTGTGTGTAGAGAGAGGGAGAGTAAGACGAGGAAATCTAAATAAGTAAGTGATGAGATGAGAAATGTCAAGTTTAGTGAAAGATAAAAGATATAAATGTATTTTTAATTGCATTAAAAAAAGATAAGTGTACAGCTGTGCAGCAAAACAGACAGAGTAGACAAGAAAAGAGAGAGAGAGAGAGAGAGAGAGAGAGAAGAGACGAGAGAGAGAGGAAGAGAGAGAGAGAGAGAGAGAGATAAGCAAGAAATTTAGAGATACTGAGGATTTCTTCTCATTGGAAATAAGCGCAAGGAACAGGAATAATGAGGAGGTGAATCCGAGGTGTTTATAAATTCTGCCTGGCATGTATACACTCCTAGGTTAATGTTATAAGTAAATCTTTTGAAGGAATGTTGAAGGTCAGGTTAGAAGAGAGGCAGAGCCAAACGATTCTGGAGTTAAGAGGGATCAGTTTAAACACGCTGACAAGACTTTCACAGATATGTCTTTGACTCCCACCATTTTCAATTATACCTGTACTTGTATTCCACCACGTTTAGTAATACTACTCAGATAGACCTGGTATTAACACACACACACACACACACACACACACACTTCATACCGTCTCACAAGCACTCTCTCTCTCTCTCTCTCTCTCTCTCTCTCTCTCTCTCTATCTATATATATATATATATATATATATATATATATATATATATATATATATATATATTTATATATATATGTGTGTGTGTGTGTAAAACTATACATCATTCTTGTAACACGTTTACTTTGTAAGTTTCTTTTTATGCTAAATATCGTTTCAAATTCGCTAAATAGGCCTCTTTCGTTTAGTGATATCTTTTCCTTTCTAAATATTTTTTATCTATCTTAATGGGAAGTCTAGGTATTCAGAGTGAAGGATTGTTAAACCATACGTTCCATCATTTACTGTTTCTTCTAAAATCATTTTTTGTACGAAGTTTTTGCCCCCTCCCCCACCCCCCTTTGCATCCAGTGCTTATCAGCATTTATTATATTTAATATCCTATTTCCGTTTTTTTATTTATTTTATTTTTTTTTTTTACATATAACTTTTTTTATTTCGTTTCATGGCAGGCATTTTGTTCAGCGTTTGCTTTTCGTTGGTAAGAATTATTGTCGGCTATTGGGACTAATCATCTTTTTTTTTATTTCCAATATCCTTTTATTACGCCCGTAATTGGACACGTGCATAAACAAATCCATATACGCGCTCGCCTGCTTCCCTTTCTAATACGTTTGAATTTTTCAAGCCTCCAAATATTTCCCATGGTTTTGATCACTCGTGCAAACTAATCTCTCTCTCTCTCTCTCTCTCTCTCTCTCTCTCTCTCTCTCTCTCTCTCTCTCTCGTATCATTAAGGTAATAGCATGGGAAATGAATTGTGTCCATCCACTTCTTTATTATTTGTGCGAGCATTACTCGCGCTAATTTGATCCCGCAACGACTGCATCCACGGCGGATTTGATTCATAACTCGAAGTATCCCAGCGGGAGTTTCAGACTATGGCATTCTGCCGATGCGAGGTACGACACCGTAGCCGCAAGCGTGGATATTCACCGTATGGAGATTTTTACGCAATAATGGTAATCATGTATTTTGGTTAATGATGTTGTAGCCCAATTCCTTGCGTTATTTATTGTGATTGCGTTAAATGAATTAGCAATAACAATTGCGCTCATGTTAATCCTTTGCTGTTATTTCAGTATTGTGGTATAGTTAGAAGTCTCTCTCTCTCTCTCTCTCTCTCTCTCTCTCTCTCTCCTCTCTCTCTCTCTCTCTCTCTCTCTCTATTTATAGTTGATCGAGAATGCCGAAATCCTTGTGGTTTATTTGCGACGCTATTACTTTTACTACTATTGCTTTTAATAATAATAATAATAATAATAATAATAATAATAATAATAATAATAATAATAATAATAATAATAATAATAATAAGTGGAGACTAGTGTTGATTTTTCATTATTTGCTTCATAACAATTCTCTCTCTCTCTCTCTCTCTCTCTCTCTCGTCATCTCATAACTCTCTCGCTCTCTCTCTCAATCTCTCATCGGGTACGGAGAAATTTAACCTGCTAAAACCATAATCCCTTGTATGTTTATCCAGGCCATAACTGCGGGATTTATTCTAATACGTTTGGAAAATATTGAGGATTGCTTTCTTTTTATAAGTTATGCTCAGGCGCTGAAAATTCCCAGTTGTTTAGTCTGTGAGAATTTTCATTTTATTGGTTGTGCAAATTTTTTTGTGAGAAATTCATTTTTTAATGGATGTGCAAATTTTTTTAATATACTACATTTCATTATACACACACACACACACACACACACAATATATATATATATATATATATATATATATATATATATATATTATAATTTTATTAACCATAAATCTTTTGGGTAAAAAGTTTACTCTACACACACACACACACACACATACATATATATATATATATATATATATATTATATATATATATATATATATATATATATATATATATATATTGTGAATGTACATTTCTTTACATTACACACACACACACACACACACACACACAACAACATATATATATATATATATATATATATATATATATATATATATATATATATATTTTATTAACCATAAATCCTTTGGGTAAAAAGTTACCTCTATATATATATTATATATATATATATATATATATATATATATATGTGTGTGTGTGTGTGTGTGTGTGTGTGTGTGTGTGTGCTGAAATTGTATTTCACATCGATTAAAAAACGTAGACAAAAAGGATCCATCCACAATTGGCGGTGACGTTTAAGGAAATCAAGAGAAGTGTTGAACTTCAGACGCTTTGCTTTTATCGTTTTTCATCATCACTTTAGGAAGAAGGCTTCAAGAAGTTCATCCCTGACAGCTGCTGTTAGAAGTTGTGAAGTTTGCGAAGAAAAATGAGGAATTTTTCTTTCTGTTGAGGGATCATTTCATTACTTCGTTTTTTTCCCTGCGGTGCGAACCATAATTTCTCAAGAAGAAAATTAATGATTCGTCTTTAGCTTTTCCCGGTTGGCATTGTTTGTGCTCATTGTGTAGACCTGGTTTATGTCAATTTAGCTAATGAAGATAATTTTGGTGCAAGTTGTTTATTTTTTGCACTGCTCAGGCCAGCTTATGCTCGTTTTAATCCTATTATTAACACCAGTGACCATAGCAGCTCCCCTTTGGCCCATAGCTGCATCCATTTTTTCATATTTTTACATAACATCCATTCCCACATCCTTTTTCAGTCTTGCTGTCCAGCACCTCCAACCGTTACTTATAAGTGAGACTGTGGAGTTTACTCTAATTTCAAGCTTGAGTTCACTGCATTTCCTTACTTTTCTGGATGTCTTTAACTTGCTGTCCAACCTCTGTGACTCCCTCTTCCCACTGCCTGAATCGATGAATGTGCCCAGTACTACTTAGCTGGATAACCGAATTTTCATAATTCAGTCAGTCTTGGTAATTCTTAGAAAAGTGCAGAAATAATTGCCTCCAGTTTCGCCAGCGACAGAGTTGTTCTTCCTGATAAGGAAGGGGAACCAAGATTAGAACAAGCTGATGTCTCATCTTACTTGTTTCCTAAGTATACTTCAAAGCCAAATAGACCCAGGAAAACAAAACTTTCAAGAGTTTTTAGATGTGAATGGGAAAGTCAAATGGGGACTTTCTACTCTCGGTACAGTAAGGCACTTTGTGGAGTCTGGTATTTTCGTTTCAGATCGACTAAAAGTTTTCAGTTCGGGGTTAAATGCCGATTTGTTAAAGCCTCCTCGTGGTCTTCGTGAATATCAGGCGGTTAAAGGTGTTATTGGTATGCAAGCATGTATTAAGTGGATAACGTGTGTTTAAGTCCTAGATTGATGCAGCCTTTTTGTTGCAGAAACCAGTATACAAGCAGTCCCCAGGTTACATCAGGTTCAGGTTAAGTCGTTCCAGACTTAAGGCGCTTGCCTCATGACGCTGTTAACCTGCTTTATGGCGCTATAACCCAGACTTACAGCACTGTTGCTATTTGTTCCCATTATAATTATGATGATTCGGGTTAAGGGGATTTTCGGCTTATCGCTCTGCCCAGAATGGAACCCCCGCTGTATTCCGGAGACTGCTTGTACTATATTGGAAAAGTTACCCGAAACAAACTTGGTTTCACCTGAAAAGTTGAATGTTGGCGCTCACCAGTCATTTAAACACAGACCAACTAGACCTTTCAAGAAATGAACAGGTGAATGATGCAAGAATCACGAAGGAAAGCAGAGCATTCCGAGTTGTGGAAGTGGATGATGTCAAATACGGATGAAAGAAATGTCGACTCATGAGTATGCGGAACCAGGGGTTTTAGTGAGATCCCCAGTTTATTTGTTCATTTTTTCATTTATACTTCATTCAGGATTTATATATGTTTCGACGAGCTTTGGTGACCTTTGACCTTTCCATAATCAGGTAGCACTGTAGTATTCTGTTGGTCTACGTAAGTTAACATACGGTTTTAAACTGTGTAGATAGAAAAGTAGGTTACTAATCCTTTGGATTCGTTCGTGAGTCTTCTCTTTCAACGTAAGACCAAATAGTTAAGAGCTAATGGTTAACAAGTTAATTGTGAAACACTATACTATGGTACCATAGTTGGTGATTCTACGAAAACAAATTTGTTTAACTGTTAAATAAACACTGTATGTATGTATGTTTGTATGCATGTATTTATATGTGTGTATGTATAATGTATGTTTGTTTATTCAATGAAAAAATGTAACTGTTCATAAAGAGATGCACTCACTTCAAAATATGGATTCTAGTACTTATAGAAATAATAATGTCATGTGTGTATCATTTATTTGGATGAAACGGTATTTCTACCAATTGTAAATAATAAAAAAACTGATAAACCCCCGACATAAACGAAACAGTTTTCAGAAAAATATTTTATCCGGTAGTCTCTGCAACCCATTTCTAAGGTGAGGTTATGAACTTTCAGACCATTTGCTGATGAACGTAAGAGATATTGAAAAGTAACGGCCTGTAGGCAGTTCTGATCGCCACTTCTTTTTATTTTATTTTTGTATACATTCTTCCCCCACAACACAACAGATAGAAAAAGGAAAAAAATATACGAACAGACGGAAAAAGAATTGAAAGTCAGTAGTATTTTGTAGAATAAAACACCTGGTCCGGACATTCGACTCCATCGTGAAAGTTTGTCGGTATGGCCTCCCTCCCTCTCGATATATATATGGTCCTTTTAGACATTGTTTCCAGCTGCTCGGGTTATGAATTCTGGAATTCTGGCACTTCCTCGCCAGTCGCCTAAAGCTTTTCCTGTTCTTATCCACATCACTGAGTTGGAGTTGCCTTTTGTAATCGTTGGGTACTTATAAATGTGTCTAGTATTCCTCACCTTCATCGGAATTCTGTATGTTGCCTCCATGGATGCTCGAAGGAAGAAATTCCTCGGTGGTTTCGCCTTTTCCTCCATGCGCTGTATTTTTCTCTTTTGTTGAGGACTGTTGCGGAGGATTTCCTCTCGGTTTTAAGATAGACGTGAATTTTTTTGGAAAGAAACTGTGCAAGTCTTTTTCATCGCAGTTTTATTTTCTTTTTTGGGAGGGGGTCAAGTTTTGTTGGATCACGGGATTGTAGTTGTTACGACCCTTCCCCTCTTCATATTAGGGCTTTAGTTTTTGTGCTGGGAGATGGTGCAGATTTCCTTTTACCTATAAAATTTGCCAAATCTGGTTATTCCTGTAGTCCTGGTTTTGTATCAGAATGGGAGCAATGCCTATACTACATACATATATATATATATATATATATATATATATATATATATATATATATATATATATATATATAGCAAAATATGTATATGTATTATATATATAGATACACAAATATATGTTTAATTTATGTATTATATATATATATATATATATATATATATATATATATATATATATATATATATATATATATATATATATAATCATTACAGGATCTTCTTTGGAGATTTTATCCACAAAAGTTACGAGCTTTCAAGGACTAATCTGTCCCCATTGTCCTGTAGCCGTAATATGAACACATGCTCTTGCTGTATTTATAGGCGTCTTGAGAAGGGATTCAAACCCCTTGTTGATCCGGTTCCGTGTGCTGGCTCTCGTGAATTCTGTAACCTCCATCTCCTCTGCGACTCTCCCTTTGCGTCCTTGGCCTTTCTCTACCTGTGGTTTTTGTTTTATATATAGTATGTATGTATAATATAATATGCTTCAAAAATCACTGTACATGCACGTGACTTCATTAAATAAGTGAATAACACCGGAAAATGATAGGCAGAAATCATAGCTCTTTCGTCTTTACTAAGATTTGGATTTCTGCCTATCATTTTCTTGTGGTATTGCGCACGTTATGAAGGCATTTTCTACGATAAATCTGGTTTTGTATCCCGGTAGTGCTTGGGCACCGCTGACGACGTGATTGTGGTACCTAATGTTTTGTTGATGTTGCTTGCTGCGTTCCTTACATAATTTGCCTCTCACCAAAGCACTATATCTCACTTCACAGTGTAGACACGCTGCTATGTATGTGCCCCCCCCCCCCCCCCCCCCATCTTTCCTACCTCTTCCCCCTCTACTGATTAGTGTAGAACTCCCTCTGTCAGACTCTTCCCTTTCTCCTTCCTTGTTTATAGTAAGTAATGTTATGCCCAAACAATTTTGAAATTCACCTTTACCTCACAACAAAGAAACAGTTATTCTTCTCCCCTCATTCCTTTGAAAGCTTTTCATCATCCGTACGTAATTCACAAACCATGGACAATAACCCAATCTCGCTGTCGCAGCTTTCCTTACATCCTCAACAAGCACTTTAACAAGCATTCTCACCCTCACACTAATCTTTCACTCTGGCATCATTCACCTCTGCATACTTTCTATCTTCCACAGTCATCAGATTTTCAAAGAATTTCATTTTGTCGATCCAATTGTTCATTAATCTTTTTGTGTTTATACTCTCTTCTGTAACAGTGCATTCCTACCTTGTCCCCACCATTTTTATTGCTTGTATTTTTCTGTCACTTTTTCATGAGTACCTTTTCCATCTTGCTGCATATCTGTCTATGATCATTTCTTCTAACAAGACATTACTTCTCAAATAATTTTGTATTTTCCGTCACTAAACCTTTCATCTGTATTCCCTAACACTTCGTGTTGTTCCTATAACCCGATCGTGGAAGTTTAAATATATATATATATATATATATATATATATATATCATATCATATCATATCGCACCATTGTTCTACCCATTGGAGTGCTGTGTCGTTTGCAGTTCTTAGATCCATGTCCGAACAACTGGGCCCTAGTGGGCAACTACACAAGCTGTGATTCCTATTTTGGACTGATTCCCCACAGGGGCATTCAGCACCAACTTTTCTATATATATATATATATATATATATATA